>NW_007734436.1:152157-161543 GCF_000696425.1 Galeopterus variegatus
CAAGAGGATTTAAGATTTAAGATAGAATTTTTTTGTTGTTGTTGTTTGTTTGTTTGTTTGTCTTTTTTCGTGACCCGCAACGGATCGCAACCCTCAGTGTTGCTCCCGCACCTCGCTCAGCCAGTGAGCATCCAGTCTGTATGTGGGATCCGAACCCTCGGCGGGAGCGCTGCCACACTTCCCAGGGCGGCACACTTTAGCAGCGCGCCACCGGGCCGGCCCCAAGATAGAATTTTTGATTCCCTTTTCCCAAGTGAAAATGATGTGGAAGATGTTTATGTGGCAAGAATGTTGACTGGCAGGAACTGTTTATCAAAGCACTTGGTCCTTTGAAACTTGTTTGAAATAAGAATTCTCTGATGACCTATTCTATCCTTAAAACTGTAAATTCAATATTACAGATATATAGGATGAAGAAGTCTAAAGATCTAGTGTACAGCATGAGGGCTATAGTTGATGATATTGTATTGCGTACTGGACATTCACTAAGACAGTAGATTTTAGGTGATCTTAGCACACACACACACACACACACACACACACAAAAGAGGTAACTATATGAGATGATGGATGTATGCCCTCATGAATTTAATTTTCTTTACAGTACCAATCACTTCACTATGTGTTTGTGTATCAAAACATCCACACCTTAAATTTATACAATAAAAAGAATTATAATTTGAAGCTCATTGGTTACATGTGATAGTTCACTGACATTTGTATTAAAAAATATTCATACTTTTATTTTCTGTTTTGTTTTCTTTTCACTTTCTGTGTGGATCTATGNTTTCTTTACAGTACCAATCACTTCACTATGTGTTTGTGTATCAAAACATCCACACCTTAAAGTTATACAATAAAAAGAATTATAATTTGAAGCTCATTGGTTACATGTGATAGTTCACTGACATTTGTATTAAAAAATATTCATACTTTTATTTTCTGTTTTGTTTTCTTTTCACTTTCTGTGTGGATCTATGATTCATAAACACATGCATTTTGTTGTCATTGTTGTTTTATTAATCCTCTAAGTTCTTGGGACATTTAGAAATAGGCATATTCTTATGTTCTTTGCTAACCTGATAGGCTTACACATCAACTTTAGAGAACAGGGAGTGGTTTTTGAATATTCTCTTTGCTACTGAAATTATAATTTCATGCCAGCCTCAATATGTTACCTGAGCTGACCTTTGTATTTATGTGTGATTATGATGCTGTACTACATACCTTGTTTCTTAAGTGGCTTGCATCACTCCAATGATTGAATATGTTCCTATCATATTGCATAATTGAGTACCTTTCTGTATATCAGCTTTTCTCTTTTAGAAAATGATTTGTGTGTGTGTGTGTGTGTGTGTGTGTATATGAATTTTTGCACTTAAGAGCATTGTTGTAAGCTGAAAAATAGTCTCCCCAAGATGTCCCCATTCTATTTTTTTTTTTTTCCTTTTTTCATGTCCGGCAATGGATCACAACCCTCAGTATCATGCCCGTACCGGACCGGGACCGGCAACGGGATCGCAACCCTCGGTGTTGCTCCCACACCTCACTCAGCCAGTGAGCGGGAACCGGTCTGTATGTGGGATCCGAACCCTCGGCGGGAGCGCCTCTGCGCTCCAAAGCGGTGCACTGTAGCAGTGCGCCACCGGGCTGGCCCCGTCCCCATTCTATTTTATGCAACCTGTGATTGTTACCTTATGTAGGAAAGGGACTTTGTAGATGTGATCAAATTAAGAATCTTGAAATGGGGACATTATTCTGGATTATCCAGTTGAGCCTGAAGAGGAGTTTCAAAGCAAATTTACATAAATTGTACATTTAAGTGTACAATTAAATGGTTTTTAGTTTATTTACAGAGTTCTACAACCATCCTCACAATTTAATTTTCAAACAATTTTCTTACACTAAAAGAAGTTTCATGCATGTACTTAAGGGTATCTTTTTTAGTAAAAATAGCACAACTGCTGCTTAATATAAGCATCCCAGTAGTACTTGGTCAAAATAATCCAACTATCCTTTTCCTAGGAGTGCAGTGAGGACAGCAATCGAGGTGAGGGTGGATAAAGACCCTTGGGAAATATTCGTGGTCCTGCGCAATTTACAGTAGTACTCTTTCACCAAAAACACTCATTAAAGTAATAATAAGTCCAATTTAATCTTAAAATGGAAATTTAGACATCTCTTTCTTTCTGCTTATTCCAGAAAGAATCCCAGATGACTTCAAAAGAATATAAAACAAAAGCAGGAAAATAATGCATAGAAATTAAAATCTCACTACAAAATACAGCTGTGACCTAATTTGACACTGAGCACCATAGTGGCCCATATTAGTTACTAGGGTTGGAACAGAAGTTTGTCACCAAGATTTTGAAAATTATTGTGAAAGAGAACTCTTTTTCTCACAATTTTAAATGCCCTCAAATACAAATCAACTAATTGTCCCAGGAAAACATGATACTTATTGGTATAATAATTAGAATTATTTCTGCCAAATGGTCTTCTGATGAGGGCAGTATAATAAAGTAGAATCACTTATCTAATATTTGTTCAACCTACTATGTGTCAGTCAGGATACTAGGGCGTGAGATACATCAAAAAAGAAACAGACAGAAATCCCTTCACTCAAAGCACCCAAACACTTTGCATCACCGACTCTAATGTCCTTTTAAGAGATTCAGCAATGAGTTTTGTAAGGCTGGAGGCACCACAATCAAAACTTAGTAAAATCAGTTTTAAAGGCAGAATGGACTGTGTCCTTGAGAATCATTTACTATCACAATTCTGGTAAATTTTGGCTAACATCAACTGGAGATTTTTCTCCCTGGACAATGCCAGGAATACAGTCCTTCTGTGTAGCCATTAAAATTCAGAGCCATGTTCCTTAGGAAAGGCCAGGGTGGAGCAGGGTTATAATCCTTTTTATAGAGGCTTAAAACCTCAGTAAAGTCATCTGAGGTGAGCTGTGAGAGTATTCACCTTCAGGACTCAAATTCTCTTCAAAAAGTTGTTTTGAATCAGCTTCACCGCATAGTGCTGTGGTAATCATGGGTCCAGATCCATTTTGTAAAGCAACTTATTTTCATTCCACAACAATTTTCATATCAGTATATTACTACACATATGTTTAGATAAAAATAGCATCTTAAAACACTTACAAAAGTTTTGCATTGACAAATGATATTTTCCCATATAATTTTTTTAAAATGGCTAAGATTTTAAAACTGTAAGATTTTAGTGCAGAAATACATTTAATTTTTTTCACCATTTTATAAAAAGTTAATACATTAAGTAGCACCGGGGTACTTGATTGTCACACAGACCTTTGAAGCAGCTTTAAAAACAGGTTTATTTTGCTTGTAGGTAGAGAAAGAAATCTCATTCACTTGGCCCCAAAACCCAGTGTTGTAATAATTATAATTTATTGATAACAAAGTTATGCTAGAAACTGTGACTTGCATTTCTATTTAATTTCTCTGATATATCATTAGCTACATTTTGCCAGTGGGGAGACTCAGAGAGGTGAGGTAACTTTCTTGATGTCACACAGTTGTTTCTTTGGCAAGCAGGCTATTTAAAAATCCCTATGTGACTAAAACAACTCATTGTTAACCAGCTGATTTTGTATTCATCCCCAGTCTCATCTTCTCATCTCTCTCTCTCTGTGTCTCCTCATTTATTTAGTTTTTTCTTAGACCACTAGGCAAAGCATATTATCAGTGTCCACACGTACCAAGCACATCCTCAGGCATTGCTCATTCTGTTGTTACACTAAGATGAATAAGGATACAAACCAGCATGTACTGAGGTTTTGCTGTCTATGGTGCCTTTTCAAAGAACATTACAAACTGTGGCTGGTGGGGAGAAGGGTTCTTACAGGAGAGTGAACATTTGCCAGACTGATATGAAGGGGGCAAGGAAATGCATTTGTATTGGAAACAAAGAGCCTGAACAAAAGACTTTAAAGATTATGGCACACAGAGAGAATTGCCACAGTTTGGTCAGAATGTAGACGGACAGGTGTTCAAAGCAGTTAGTGGATGGACCTTGTCTAGAAGGCAGGGGGAAGCTGCTGTGTAATTTAAGCAGTGCATGAAAGAACATTTGGGCTGCTGTAGCATGAAAGAGGGCAAGGAGTGGGCACAAAATCCAAGAANAACCCAGTGTTGTAATAATTATAATTTATTGATAACAAAGTTATGCTAGAAACTGTGACTTCCATCTCTATTTAATTTCTCTGATATATCATTAGCTACATTTTGCCAGTGGGGAGACCCAGAGAGGTGAGGTAACTTTCTTGATGTCACACAGTTGTTTCTTTGGCAAGCAGGCTATTTAAAAATCCCTCTGTGACTAAAACAACTCATTGTTAACCAGCTGATTTTGTATTCATCCCCAGTCTCATCTTCTCATCTCTCTCTCTGTGTGTCTCCTCATTTATTTAGTTTTTTCTTAGACCACTAGGCAAAGCATATTATCAGTGTCCACACGTACCAAGCACATCCTCAGGAATTGCTCATTCTGTTGTTACACTAAGATGAATAAGGATACAGGCCAGCATGTACTGAGGTTTTGCTGTCTATGGTGCCTTTTCTTTTTTTTTTTTTTTCCTTTTTGTCTTTTTTCGTGACCGGCAATGGATTGCAACCCTAATCATGGGTCCAGATCCATTTTGTAAAGCAACTTATTTTCATTCCACAACAATTTTCATATCAGTATATTACTACACATATGTTTAGATAAAAATAGCATCTTAAAACACTTACAAAAGTTTTGCATTGACAAATGATATTTTCCCATATAATTTTTTTAAAATGGCTAAGATTTTAAAACTGTAAGATTTTAGTGCAGAAATACATTTAATTTTTTTCACCATTTTATAAAAAGTTAATACATTAAGTAGCACCGGGGTACTTGATTGTCACACAGACCTTTGAAGCAGCTTTAAAAACAGGTTTATTTTGCTTGTAGGTAGAGAAAGAAATCTCATTCACTTGGCCCCAAAACCCAGTGTTGTAATAATTATAATTTATTGATAACAAAGTTATGCTAGAAACTGTGACTTCCATCTCTATTTAATTTCTCTGATATATCATTAGCTACATTTTGCCAGTGGGGAGACCCAGAGAGGTGAGGTAACTTTCTTGATGTCACACAGTTGTTTCTTTGGCAAGCAGGCTATTTAAAAATCCCTATGTGACTAAAACAACTCATTGTTAACCAGCTGATTTTGTATTCATCCCCAGTCTCATCTTCTCATCTCTCTCTCTCTGTGTCTCCTCATTTATTTAGTTTTTTCTTAGACCACTAGGCAAAGCATATTATCAGTGTCCACACGTACCAAGCACATCCTCAGGCATTGCTCATTCTGTTGTTACACTAAGATGAATAAGGATACAAACCAGCATGTACTGAGGTTTTGCTGTCTATGGTGCCTTTTCAAAGAACATTACAAACTGTGGCTGGTGGGGAGAAGGGTTCTTACAGGAGAGTGAACATTTGCCAGACTGATATGAAGGGGGCAAGGAAATGCATTTGTATTGGAAACAAAGAGCCTGAACAAAAGACTTTAAAGATTATGGCACACAGAGAGAATTGCCACAGTTTGGTCAGAATGTAGACGGACAGGTGTTCAAAGCAGTTAGTGGATGGACCTTGTCTAGAAGGCAGGGGGAAGCTGCTGTGTAATTTAAGCAGTGCATGAAAGAACATTTGGGCTGCTGTAGCATGAAAGAGGGCAAGGAGTGGGCACAAAATCCAAGAAAGAAGAAAAGACAGCTGAATTTAAGGCAGAATATAGCAGAAAAAAATTAGAGTCACCGTTTGTCGGTCCTAGCAAGTGAACGCTTGGACATGGGAGTGAGATGTAGAATGTGGTAGATTCAGTGAAGTGTCCCCAGAGAATCTGTGCTCAGCTGTGCAATGAGCCAGTGCTGTGAGTTCCTCCAGGGTTCACCCCTCTCCCAAGCACTCCCTTCCCCAGGAAAGCATGCATCCAATGACTGATCAGAGGGTTCAAGGCAGCTGAGGACCATTCCATCGCCATTCTAGCTCTGGAGATTTCCCTGAGGCTTCATCCCACCAGCATGGCACTTTGACTTCTCCTGCCACCCAGTCTTGCTTTTTTCCCTTTCTTTGACAGATGACAGTACTTAAAAAAGAATCATGCACCCCAAACACCATTGCACCCTCTGCTTTAGGAGAACCCAACCTGTGACAATGATGCCCACTACCTAAATTGAGGCTTCATTATCAACATGGGAAATGGAGAAGGGAAAATTGATAAAAAGTAATACATTCAGTATCAGAATACTATATTTCAGGGAACAGCGGATGGACTAAATGAAGATCTTGCAGGCAAAAGGATACTCAGAACTGTCGTCAGGAATAAAGATGAGTGGAAAATTGTATTTGGGGACTTTGAAAAATAACATCCAAAATGCTTCTTATGCTTTTCATGTCATAGATATATTTCAAAGCCTATTTATTTAAGGTACTGATTAAAAATTAAAAATAAAAAAGAGAGAGAGAGAAAGAAAATAAATTTTGTTTATGATTTTTAGGCAGCCATGTTCTACCCAAGGACAGTCTAAGATGGCAGCAGAACACCCAAAATGGGGGCGGAAAAGTTTCAAGGCCCCTAGAACAGCACATTTTACCCCCTCCCCTTCTTCC
This sequence comes from Galeopterus variegatus, assembly GCF_000696425.1. Taxonomy (NCBI): domain Eukaryota; kingdom Metazoa; phylum Chordata; class Mammalia; order Dermoptera; family Cynocephalidae; genus Galeopterus; species Galeopterus variegatus. Next base: position 158,830 of record NW_007734436.1, read on the forward strand.
TCACTGCCAAACCCCTTCCCACGTGGGCAAATTTCTCCACCTATAGAAAAATCCCAACTCAGCTTAAACCTTGCTTCCTGCCCTCCCCTTCCTTCTTAGCCAATAGGAACAGTCCAGCTCAGCCTAACTGGATATAAAAAGGCCACCCTGACCCTCCCGGCTGCTGCTCCCACTTTGGAGAGAGAGCAGCCCGCCTGTGCATTGTGCCCGCCTAATTCATGTGGTTGAGCCTTTGTCTCCTGGTGTGTTTCTCATTCTGTGTCAGGGCCAGGTTTTCCCTTTCAATGATACCAACAGATTTTTAGCAATCTTTATATTTATTGTTTGGCTATTTGAATATTTATAAATTAACTCTGCTGTCCCCCTTGGGGTCTTCTAGGCTAATTGAAGGCTTATAGCAGACAAGTCCAAATTGAAGTTCTTATATCTTTTCCTTAGCAGCTCTTTCAGGATGTGACATCCCTTATGTCAAGCTATTTTCTTTATTGCTCAATTTACGCCCAACTGACAAGGTGTCCCAATTGCCTGATTATGGTATCCTTGCTCCTTCTCTGATGGGAAGTGATTATGTTTTAAGAGACTTTCTGCACACATGTTCACCAGCTTTTAACTGTTACTTATGTCCTCAGTTAGCTTATAATTGGTGCCCAAGGGTAACTTGTACATTTAAATGAGAACAGTTAGTGATTATTCACATCCTATCGTTTATAAACACAGGAAAAGATATAAGGAAGTTTTCTTCACCTGCATATCGCCTATGTATGTATTTAGATGCTGAATGCCATCATAAGACTGAACCCCGTACTTCCAATTTACTCTTTTATGTCTTTTTGATTTCACATTTCATTAGTTAATAGTATTGCATTTGTGCCAAATAAATAAAATATACATGTATGACTTTGAAGTTGGACTTGAGAGTGCATAATGAGAGCGGCATCTCCTACCCACAACCAAATGAAAAAGCCAATGTGTTCATACACGCACACACACATACACACACACCCCATTTTTCTTATAAAATGGGGCTGTGGAAAGATTTTTCCTCTAAAGGGCACTGGGTAGTTAAATATTTGGCATAAAGAATTAATGTAAAATAGTCTATCCTGTCTTATATCTAGTAGAACAGGCAAAGATAGTCAAATGAATGTAAACTATAGCGAGGATAAAAGTGTCCTGGTTTGGCAGTGACAGTCCCAGTTCATGCCTTTGGTTCCTGCATAGTTATTTATAACATCACTTTAACTTTTCAAGCTGCTGTGGATTGAGTATTAAGTCATATGGCTACCTTACCCAGAATACTTTTAATTATTTAATAATTTAACTTGTCAATATGCTGAGCAAAATGTGACTTGACATATAACTTTTATTAAATAATTCTAATCTGTGAATCAAATCTTTACTGCTAGAAGAAAACTGGTTTGAATACTTTTGGGGTTGTTATAAAATGTGTATTACAATTTATTTGGGACAAATATGGAATTTATTTAAGAACTAATATGATCTCAAAATATACAAAAGTATTTTTATATATGCATATACGTATATGTGCACTTTTTTAAGCTTCAAAAAGTTTATAAACCAGTAGAATTGAAAGATTATACAAACTTTTTCATTAACTTTTTGAAATATTAGTTCATGAATCTTATGTCATCAACATGGTGTGATAGAACAATCCTTGATTCATGTGGGAGACTCGGCAATGTTGATAATTCTATCTGAAGCTTTGATTGGACAGCAAACTGCACTCAACTTTCAGTTCTCAAATAATATGTTAAATAGTTGAAATACTGTCCCCTAACATATTATCTAGCTCCAAAATGTTACAAGTCAATGAGATAATCAGTCATGAATGAGCTTCAGTGGCAGAAATGCCTTCGAAATATCTAGGAGTGCTTGAATAAGGAGGATATTAGTAATGGTAATTTTTCATTACTTTTGTGAGTTTATATGGGCCTTCAGTTTTGTTGCTGCTGACTTGATAATGTAGAAATTGTATCAGTAATTAGAAATGTATCTTTGTAATCAATTTCTAATCACATCTCTTCCATTAATTTTATAGTCGTCACTCGTCAGATAGAAATATGCTCTATTTCTAGTTTGTGTATTACAATTTTTGAGATTTTAAAGTAAATTGTCATATTGGTGCTATAAATATTCCCAAGTATTCTGCAGCTGCAGCTTTAGGATGTCATCAAAATAATTTGAATAAAACATTGATTTATTTTGGACATAACCAATAAACGAATGTGACATTTTTTCAGTGAATTGACTTTTGTACTGAAACAATCATAGGTTTGTCATTGTGCAGACAAAGCCTGCATGCACTTTTCTTCTTTAAATTATTCCCAGGAGTCTTTAAAAAAAAACAATAACTTTTTTTCATACATTCGACGTGTTCCTTTCTCAATGAAATGTCTACTGTCCAAACAAATTGACATTTAAATCAAACTTACCTTCACATTTGTAATTTAAAATGTTTTGCCTTAAAATATTTGTATCCGCTTTTTTGTTTTGTTTGTTTTTGGTTTTTGCCTCCAGCTGTCCTCCTGTCTGTTCCTCCCTTCTCAGACAATAGTGGATAAAGCAGTAAACATTTCTCATTCTTATCAATTCCTCAAAGACACTCAGATTTCAACATTTATGATCCAGGTTAGCTTCTACCTAATGCTTAAAGTGATTCTTTGAATATTGACAGCATTCTCTTGACTGAGAAG
>NW_007734436.1:162170-163320 GCF_000696425.1 Galeopterus variegatus
CCTTCTCAGACAATAGTGGATAAAGCAGTAAACATTTCTCATTCTTATCAATTCCTCAAACACACTCAGATTTCAACATTTATGATCCAGGTTAGCTTCTACCTAATGCTTAAAGTGATTCTTTGAATATTGACAGCATTCTCTTCACTGAGAAGTTTTCATGTGTGTGCTCCTTAGTTATTTCACATTCCTAGAACACTTAACATTGATGATGATTTCTTCTTGTTAAAGGATTCTCCTTTTTCATATATTAGTAGAGTGTTCATTGTACTTTTATTTCCCAAATTACTCTTTTTTGGTCTTCCTTTTTCTTTGGATATACATGTTGGTGTCAAACCTGTGCTCTGATAATAGTGTTAATCTTTCATAAACTATCCTCATTCTTTTTAGGATTCCATATGTCTCAACAACTTGAATGTCTGTGTAGATAATTTCAAACTTTGCAGATGCTCATAAATTGAAAAGTGCTTCCTTGACATCTCTATCTGAATTCCCTATAAGTAGTTTAAGTTCAACGAGTCCAATGCAGAATCAAATAACCCCACCCCAGACAAATGTCTGGTCAATCTTCACTAACTGCACATTCTGTCAGTGTCCTGTGATAATCCTCCTAGAGTAATCTTTGATGACACTTTCTCACGTCCTGTATATACTTAATTGACAACATAAATTCAATTTACACAGTCACTAGTTTGAATATTTTTTCTTTTTTCTAATTTCTTAACAAATGTACTAATTTGCCTATGCCCATGTATGTATGTATGTATGTGTGTGTGTGTCTCTGTGTGTGTGTGTGTGTGTGTGTGTGTGTGTAGATGGTCCACTTGATATAGCACTTTGTACATTTTTGTCTTTCTTTTTACTCTCGCTCTATACATTTTTGTTTTCTTGACTTTTTGTCTAAACTGAATTTCCTTTTTACAAATTCAATTACAATCTTTATGCATAGCATCTAAAACTGAAAATATAATATTTTGTATTTTAGGTATTCAATTACTATTATGATAATTATCTTCTTACCTATATGCTTTTAAAAATTAAATGAAACATTTGTTTTAAGTGGTTACTAAATTTTATTATTATAAAATTGGTGATATTTGGTGATATCCAAATTTTTATGTTATCCAAATCTGTGTGGAATCTTGTAGCA
>NW_007734436.1:164274-165955 GCF_000696425.1 Galeopterus variegatus
CATCTGCCTAACAGTTTTCAATAAGCATGGGTAAAATTTAAATATTCTTTGATAGAAAATCTTGTTCAATAAAGATATATTGCTGAACTTAGTCTCTGAAATGAAATGCAAGATTTATAAAATCCAAACTTTTTGTTTGTTTGTTTCCTAACATCTATTGTAAATAAAATAGACTTTATCATTTTATGGCCAAGGTCAATAATGTCCCAAATACCTTTATTATTATGTAAAATATTAATTTCCTTGTATGCTTGGTTCATATAAAAGGTATTAGATAAATATTATTTAATCAAAGGTATTTATATTCAAATCTAAATCATATACTTTGGGTAAATACTTTTAACATCCAAGAGAATATTGATAAAGTCAAGAGTGCTATTGGTTTTCTACTTTAGCTGTATGTATTAGGACAACACTAAACCTATTTAAATGATGAATGAGTTTCGTATATGACCATTTTGGAGTCTGTATGGAAGCAATATTACATACACTGTAGCCAAAAATCAGTTTCTAAATCCACATTCCCGCATTTGAGGAATGTTTCATAACATCTCGCCACATTTGATAAAATATGTTATACTGAGAATTGAGCTTTATTGCAGGAGGTTAAAAACGTGTGCTTCAAAACTGTTGCCATTCACATTTTTCAATTGAAAACTGAAGTAAGGTCGTAGGGCCAGTAATCAGTACTTTGAACGTGACAGCTGCAATAATCTGATAGGGAATTCTCAGCATAGTTCATGATTTTGACCTTTGGAAGGCATGGATTAAAGGGGAAATTTAATTTGGAACCACAGATCAAAGAAATGACAACTTTCCTTGGCTGATATTAGTCAGTCATTTCAAAAATGAAGAGGAACCAGTTGTAAGTTTTACACAGAGGAGAGGATCCAGTGCTCACATATTGTGGCTTCTTAATAAATATTGTTGTCATAGCCATAACTTTTACATAGTCAAAGCACATACCACAGACCCAATGGCACCCACACTTTTACTTTGTGGCTTCTGGCTGTCTGCATCTTTAATGCAAATAGATGGGCCTTTTAGTCAATGCTATTTTTGTGTGGAGTAACTTCATTTTCATCCAAATGTCATTTTCTTCAGTTCTTATTCACTCCCACTGCTCTTCTAACTTATAAAAGAATGAATTCCATCTACCTTAGTTTAAATGAATATACATGCATTTTAAAATTATGTGGGATTATAACCTCTCAGTCTATAATCATCTTTATATCTATGCTGTTTGGGAGAAAGGCGTTTTTCTTTCCTTATTTCTTTCTTTCTTTTTTTTTTTTTTTGACACTACATTAAAAATAATTGTGGTTTGGTAATAGGAGATAGTATAGTACTATTTTCAAATGTTTGTATTATTTCTTTTTCCTATTCTTTTGCGGAGTCACATACTTTTCAGAAAATTAAATCCCAAGCAAATTAACTAAAGTTTACAGCAGACTTTCACACACACACACACACACACACACACACACACACACACACACACACACAAAAAAAAAAAATGAAGAAAGGAAAAATGCCTTTTTCCCAAACAACAAAACACAGTTTATGTAAGCAAAATACAACGACTCATTCATTTGCCCAACCACTGGAACAAGGTATACAAAGTTGACCTGGAGCACAATGTCATAGAAATTTAGAACTGGAAGAAACAGTAGAGATCACA
>NW_007734436.1:166388-168467 GCF_000696425.1 Galeopterus variegatus
AAGTTGACCTGGAGCACAATGTCATAGAAATTTAGAACTGGAAGAAACAGTAGAGATCACACCCTACAAATTCTCCTAGCCAATAGAAAGCTGAATCCATAAATGAATGAGTAAAGAATTATTAATTTGTCTTTCCAAAAAATAAGACAAATTATATAGGGATAACAGGTAGTATGAAACAAATACTTCTTTGCTGATATTCCAAAAATTATGTACTGATCTGTTAGAGAAACATAAATGAAATATTAAAATATCTAAAACCTTAGCAATATTATTTTCACTAAATAAATTGCTTCCTCCATCCTATAGTATTCCTACATACTTTTCTCAATAATTTTGGTGGCTAGGAGATATTATATCTTTGTCATCACTAGTATGACCAATTAGTGGCATGGATGAGGACACTAAATGCTCACGAGAAACTTTATTCTTGAAAGGATAAAAGTTTTATCTGTATAAAAAAAGAACTGCATGTACTCTATAGAATTCTGGTTAATATTTAGGGACACTAAATGCTCACGAGAAACTTTATTCTTGAAAGGATACAAGTTTTATCTGTATAAAAAAAGAACTGCATGTACTCTATAGAATTCTGGTTAATATTTAGGGATGAGAATAGTTTCAATATTTACTCAAAACTTTTAGCTACAGAATCCATCACTGGAAAAAGAGTAGATAGGCAAAAGGTGGTACCCACGTTTTATAGAACATTTTATGACCATATGGAACAGCAGATTAAAGGTACCCTTAGATGTGTATGTAGAAATATGGATAGAATTTACATAAATAGTACTTAATAGAAAGTAAGAAAATTACATATATATATATGTAAGAATGCAGTACTGAATGAAAAAGGGTTATATATACATATATATACACACACACACACGTACATACACAACACATATACATACCAGAGAGTATATCACCACAAAGGAGGGTATGTTAAGGACTGGGTGGAAGAGTTAAATTTATTTGAATTTCCTACTGACAAAAAATAAATTATATTTAAAGCGATATCTATCATTCATGAGCATACATTTCGTTTATCTAACAGAAGTGATGAAGTCATTGGAAGTACAATCCTAAAGTACTAATTCTCATGCATTAAATGTGACACATCTCTAATTAAACTTCTAAAAATGTATAAATCAACACCTCCCATTGATGTTTGGCTTAAAGACATATTTCAAAATTTAAAGATAAGCCACAGGAATTGCACAGAGATTAAATGATTTGACTTAAAGTCAACAGTCTGTTATATCCACTTTAACATCCTTCCTCATCTTCAGTGTCAATCCAGCAGTCTAAAATAATGTTTGGAAAATATTAGTCCCATTTAATGTATTTCATAATTGTAGATAAATTATGAATTTATATACAATTTGTGTATCATAAATCAGGTTAAGAAGCAGCTTAAAGATGGTAAGAAAGTACTTTTGCCATACATGTTATTGATTAACTTAAATCAAATCTAGGAGTGTGATAGGAATGCACATAAAGTAGTGAATTGTGATTGTACGTAATCAGATATTAGCATAAATACATATCTTCTTTTAAAACCTACACAAAATTTAAGGGTACAGTGTCATTCAACTTATTTAGAAATACACACACACATGCATGCATTTATGTGCATACCTCTCTTTGAAATTAAAATAGAAATATATGTGATACCTATTTCCTTTTCAAAAGGAAGTACTGTCATCATGTATGCTTTAATAAAGCTACTTGTACCCTCTGTGTTCATGCTTTAATGGTGCTATACATAGCAGTGAGGCTCCACTGCATTGTCTTCAATATTTAAGTGTCTATTGAACAAGGCAGCAAAACTTTATTGCTTAGAAAGGTTTTCTGAAATCATTTGTAAGCTCTTAAACCAGAACCAACTTCACTCTTCAAGCAGATTAGTGCAAGTTAATTTTCTTCATAAAGAAAAACTCTATTTAAAATAAACAGCATGCTAATTTGAAAATATAGAATGCAAATTAATTAGAACAAACTAATATGTGGCTAATTGTTTGTTTAGGAATATTTCACATTTAGTAATTTCAATACTGTTTTCTACTTTGGAGTTTG
>NW_007734436.1:169257-170643 GCF_000696425.1 Galeopterus variegatus
TGTTTGTTTAGGAATATTTCACATTTAGTAATTTCAATACTGTTTTCTACTTTGGAGTTTGATTGCGAGAGACACTAGTGAACTATAAAATAAAGCTTCTCTCTAATTTGGTAAGTATGCAACACAAATAAAAAATTATTATATCTAAAAATATAACAACTGTAATAATAATAACTGTAATATTTATGTCTTAAAGAGAAATGCCATTCCAGTGATAGCCTCACTTCCTTCTTTATTGACAGTATACATGTATTAAGCATTTATCTAAAAGATCAAGTTCTAGGGATATAATTTGTAATAAGTTTCTAGTTTCTACATTACTCTAAGACAGATACTCTAAGATAGATTAGCAAATTAGTCTGTGTGCCCCGTAGTCTTATAAGTTATTAGTTTGACATTTTGCTACTGCTGTGATCAACAATTCATTTAATTGGCTTGTGTTACTGATCAACAAAGATATACTACAATTTTCAATATATTTTTATAAAGATATACCTGTGTTGTGTTTTTTTTCCCTTTCAAGCACTGTTTTTATTCTATACATATCATGAACTCAGTGTTCCTTAAGAGTTTCATGCAGAATTAGTCAATTCCAGCAAAACTGAATTTCCATTAACAATGTTTTATGATACTTTAAAATAACAAAATTGCATGTGTTCACTGTAACTATGGACATGGTGCAAAATTTTTATAAAGATGCCATCATTGCTTAGCTCTGCTGATATTCCTTTTATATCCCAATACCTTAGGTATCTATCCTCTACACCTCTGTGGAAACATACATAGAAATTCTTATTGTGTAACTTTAATACATTTTATATAGCATATAACTCTCAGCAACTTATTTTTCTTAATATTTGTTCATTCCTCCAGAACAGTATTTAGTATTTAGTTACTGTCATTATAATAAACATCTATTTGGTTATTTTTATTGGCTTCAGAGTATCCATCATGTGTAGATGACACATATCTGCCATTAAAAGTAGTGATTATTTTACATGTTCTTTCCATTAAAATAACACTTAACTAAATATAATTGTACATACCCACAGGGATTGATGATTTTCTTTTTTTTTTAAATTTTTTTTATTATTTTTATTTTGTCAATATACAATGTAGTTATTTATTGTGTCCCATCANTGTTTGTTTAGGAATATTTCACATTTAGTAATTTCAATACTGTTTTCTACTTTGGAGTTTGCGAGAGACACTAGTGAACTATAAAATAAAGCTTCTCTCTAATTTGGTAAGTATGCAACACAAATAAAAAATTATTATATCTAAAAATATAATAACTGTAATAATAATAACTGTAATATTTATGACTTAAAGAGAAATGCCATTCCAGTGATAGCCTCACTTCCTTCTTTATTGACAGTATACATG
>NW_007734437.1:0-2029 GCF_000696425.1 Galeopterus variegatus
GGAGAGAGGGAAGGAAGAATTATAGCCCTCTAAAGTTAATAAATGTTTTTACACCTATTAGACATTCACTACCAAATATTTGTTAAGTGCCTTGCATTTAATCATCCCAACAAAAGAGGATTGCTGTTCTTACTCCCACTGTGCAGATTAAGAAATCAAGGTTCTAAGAGGTGATGTGCCTCCTCTGTGGTCATGACTGGTCTGACTGGACCCCACACCTGGGCCTCCCAATCTCCACTTCCTACTTCCAGCCTCCTCTTTAAGAGTCTGATTCACGTGACCTCAGAACAGGCAGACACCAATGATTATAAAACATAATCTCCAAGGGTAGGAGTTTTTGACTTATCCAAGTACCAAGAATAGCACCTGGCACACAGTAGATGTTCAATAAATACTTGTCTAATTGAATGAATGAATCTTCTAAAGTTCGGGTAGAGGATGAGTGATGACAGACTTTGAAAGGAGAGTCCTGGCATAGAAAGAAAGAACCATGTGCTCTGGGTGCCAGCCATGTCCCCAACTCTGCTCACTTCATCCCCACAGCAGCTCTGTGGGGTAGCAACTGCACAGCAAGGCCAAGGGGAGTGCACCTGCTCACCCAAAGTCACCAAGGCCAAGGGGAGTGCACCTGNTGACAATTCTCTGGAAATGGGGACTTTGAAGGAAGTCAAACCCTGTTCTGCCCCCTCCAGTGATTGCCAGGCTGCTGGTTTTCACTGGAATTTCAGGTGTTGATTTTCAAGGCTACTCTGGAGGGAGTATGGGGAATAGGTCAAGCTAAAATGCCACAAAGCTTGTTGTTCTTACCAAGATTGAGCTGTTTTTTTTAATTAAATGTTCCCTGGAATCAGCAAACCTTTGCTTACTTTCCAGAGTTCTGAAAAACTTGGTTCTGACCATTTTTGCCAGTTTTCTTGCTGCTTTTAAAAGGAGAGAATTTTCAGAGATCCTTACTCTGCCAAATGGTTCACCGATGCCCAACTCCTTGCACTTTTGGCTGGAGGCAGGATACAGGCATGAAGGGGAAAGTTGAGTGCAGGAGAATGCAGAAGGCAACATCTTGAAGATCTACTAAATGGTTATAATAATAAGGATAATAGGGGTTCTCAGAAGGGCATGATCAAAGTAGACTGAAACACAGGTGAATATTAATGGAGGGGGTGAGATCCCAGATTACTCCCACTGCCAAGAGGGAAGGATGGGAGATGTCTTTACCCATCCCAGCATCTCTGTCACCTGACAACCTCTTCTGCCAGTGGCTATTCTCTGGCCAGACCTTTGATAAGGGTCTTGGTCATCTCAACTCAACTGAATGCCACTGCTCCATCTGGGAGAGGTGTTTTTAATTTTTTTAATTTTAGCCTTTCTTCAAGGATGTCTCACACTGACAGTGACATTTGCAACTATGTCTCCTCAACCACACTGAATATAAAAAGGACAAGGAACCTTCTAGATTCATCTCCATGCTCCTAGCACACAGAATCAGGACTTGTATACAGCAGGTGCTAAAGTAACATCAGTCCCGACTATAAAATTCTTGGGACTTGCTCAGGTTTCCTGATAGTCTCACTGCACTCTTCAACATGAAGTCTTAATATTTGTGCAAAAGATTATGAAAGGGAGAGAGGGAAGGAAGAATTATAGCCCTCTAAAGTTAATAAATGTTTTTACACCTATTAGTCATTCACTACCAAATATTTGTTAAGTGCCTTGCATTTAATCATCCCAACAAAAGAGGATTGCTGTTCTTATTCCCACTGTGCAGATTAAGAAATCAAGGTTCTAAGAGGTGATGTGCCTCCTCTGTGGTCATGACTGGTCTGACTGGACCCCACACCTGGGCCTCCCAATCTCCACTTCCTACTTCCAGCCTCTTCTTTAAGAGTCTGATTCACGTGACCTCAGAACAGGCAGACACCAATGATTATAAAACATAATCTCCAAGGGTAGGAGTTTTTGACTTATCCAAGTACCAAGAATAGCACCTGGCACACAGTAGATGTTCAATAAATACTTGTCTAATTGAATG
>NW_007734437.1:2944-12776 GCF_000696425.1 Galeopterus variegatus
GCCAAGGGGAGTGCACCTGCTCACCCAAAGTCACCAAGGCCAAGGGGAGTACACCTGCTCACCCAAAGTCACCAAGGCCAAGGGGAGTGCACCAGTTAACCCAAAGTCACTGAAGCCAAGGGGGATGCACCAGCTCACCCAAAGTCACCTGGCCAGTTACGTGACCAGCTGGGGATTTGAACCTGTGTTCCTATAGTGCCAGAGGCCAGGTTCTTCCCATCTTCTACATCTTTAAGTATCCCAGTTGGAAATGTCCCGGGCACCAGCTAATCCCCTCCCCTTCCTTTATAGAGAGAGAAAGTAAGTGCTTAGCACACTGCGGCTCAGCCGCCAAGCTGCCATTCTTGGCACTTAAACGTTGCCCAGAGCACAAACCCTGTGAGGCTGTGTCTCCAGCAAGCTCCCTGGGAGCTGACAAATGTCTCCAGAACCCAGAGGTGTGCACACAGGCCCACAGACACACAAAGATGTGCATGCTGCAATTGCCGTGGCAGAGAAGCCCCAGGCTCCTTTGAGTGTATTTTAAATCCATTCTGACTCCCCAGAAAGTCTGTTTTTGTTATTCACGCTGACCTTTTAAACTCCACGCAGTCCTGCATTTTTCCCGGGGCCTCGGTAGGACCTATTAATAATTCCGCTCTCCCACCGAGGCTCTGGGCAGCAGCCGGCTTTCTTACGTGCTATAAAAGCCAATCCCCCCAACTGTTGGCGAGTTCGCCCCTACTCTAGAAGATTAGAGGGAAAAGCACAGGCGCCCCCCTAGCCGTGGGGAGAAGAGGCCAGCCATGCGGCTGCCACCCTATACTCTTCAAAGATGCAGACAGGTGGCCGGGTGACGGTGACCAGGGACACAATCAGGGCACTCAAGGGCTGGGGGGATGTGGCTGAGTCGGACCCCCTGCCTCTGGCTGCTTTCTCCTTTCTCTGAGCAAACATCTCTGCAAATAAATCTCCTCTTTCTGCCTTTCTCTCTCTCTGCTGGGTTACTGCTTCAGTTTCATTAAAGACATTGGAAACATTCTTCGGGCTCGGCTGAGATATATAATACGGAGAACAGAGATTTGCTTCATAACCCACAAACTATTAAAAATATTAGTGTCCCCCAGAGAGCCCCTCTTAAAGATTCCTTCTCCCTCTCTGCCTGCCTCTCGCCGGCTCACGGTGCCAACAATAATGTAGGCAGGCTGGGCTGAGCCACTTCCTTGAAAGAAAATAAAGAAGAGATAACAGGCCTTGGAGAAACCTCTCTTTGTGCCTGAATGGTATCAGTCATCCTATATGTCTAGCTAGAGCTTTGTACTTGTCAAAGCCCCCTTTCATTACTATTATCTTGTCTGATCTTCAAAGACATGCAGAGCAGGGTCACGTCCCTTTTGTTAGGAGGGGAAACTGAAGCCCTGGTGAAGGGAGATGATTTGGCTCTGAGGCAGAGCTGGGACTAGCACTCAGTTCCTTCTCATACAAGTGAATTCATGGAGTCACTTCATTCCTTGGTAGCAGATGCCTGGTGTCTCCGCACCCCCTGAGCTCCCTCTGTCCTGACTTGCCAAGGGTCTATTATTTAATGTCATTTCAGGGAAATCGTCTTTCATTTGTTCATTAAAGATGCATTGAGGGCGTCCTCTGGGCCAGGCCACTCTTTGGGGCTGGGAACAGGGCCAGGGGTACATGATGTGATGTGCTGCTGCCTTCAGGGAGGTCCTGTCTAGGAGGGGCCATCTGGGGCAGGGCAACAAGACTCCAGAAAGAGCAGTGAGTGTTGAGAGCACAGGAGGTCTCCTGATCAGACTGAAAGGGCCTCAAGAGTGAGGCTCATCTGGGTTTCTAAGGATGGATAGAAGCTAGCCTGGCAAATGGACATGAAAGAGGAAGGGAAGAGAGAATCAAGATCAAGGCCATTACAGCTGGAGCACAACCATGGGGTGAGCAGTGACAAGAAACAGGAGGCAGAGGCTGTGGGGCAGTGGCCCTGAACCTCGGTGACAAAGCTGAATTAATCCCAAGACCAGTGGGGTACAGCACCTTTATTATCACTTTTTGTGGTTTTTTTTTTTTTTTTTTTCAAAAAGATGACCGGTAAGGGGATCTTAACCCTTGACTTGGTGTTGTCAGCACCACGCCCAGCCAGTGAGCGAACCGGCCATCCCTATATGGGATCCGAACCCGTGGCCTTGGTGTTATCAGCACCGCACTCTCCCAAGTGAGCCACGGGCCGGCCCCTATCACTTTTTGTTGATAATATTTTTTAGAGTCTTAAGTGTCATGTATGAATTTTTCATGGAATAGTCATTGAATGTCCATGGGTACTTGTGTTACTTGTGTTCTGATCTGGATCTTAGAGCTGATGGGGAATGAAGTGAAAGGGACAGGGATGAAGGAGAGAGGACCGGGAGGTGGCCTGAACAGGGGAGTGGGTACAGAGAGGAGTGTTGTGTTGAAGAGCTGGGAGGTCGACTTGGGGAGCTGGTAGGGGTGGTGACCTGACCCCCAGGCCAGTGCATCTGCTCCTGCAGTTGGATTTGGATTATGAGCCCTGAAACTGGACACAGAGGAATGGTGCACCAGCAGGCCCAGCTAGTCAGTGCAGGAGCTGAGCTTCAACCTAGGTCCCTGAAGCTGCAGCTCCTGAGCTGTGAGCTCGCCTCACGGCCTGCTCCAGTTGGGCCCCTCTCCAAGGGGAGAGACTGAGTGCCACCTAGAGCTCCTGCAGGAACTGGCTGGTAGCTTCTCCTTGAGGCCAAATAGGGCTCAGAGGCAGCCTCAAGGCCTGAGAAGCCAGTGCATTCCTTGCGTCTTGCTCCCCTTGGATATTTAAAATTAGCTTCTTGTAAGCATTTGAAAAGCCAAGACCAGACCAGTCCTGGTGTCCCAGCATAAGGGACAAGGCAGGCACAGGACCACTCTGTTACTTTGGACCAGTCATTCTCCCCTCTGAGCCTCAGTTTCCTCAGCTGTAATGACACTCCCTGCCCCACCCATGTCACAGGCTCAAGGTAGACATCGAATGAGGCATCATCTTCCAGTGAGAATCTCCACCGTCACTGCTGTACCATCCACAGCGTGTCTCTGGCAGAGATGCACAGCAGGCATGCACAAAATAGCCCGCTATCACCAAGGGACCCATGAAGAAGGGGGCTGGGACCTGGCCTGCCTCTGCTGCCTGTTTGCTGTGAGACCACTCTAGGCTGCACCTGTCATGTGAGGGTCTGGAACTCCCCGATCTTTTAAGGGCCCCACTTTCTAGGACGCAGTACTTGATGGTGAGTCTCACTTTGTCATTGGTTAAATTCAGTACATCTGGGATGAGAGAGACCAGGACAGCTCCTGGGAGAGGCTGAGGGCCCAGAGCCGCTCTGGGAGCCCAAATCCTGGCAAGAGGCCACTTAGAGGCCCTGAGCATGGGGGCCCACACCTCTACCCTGTGCTTTTTCTTTATTATTTGTTCTGCAAATTTCAGGTCATATATCCTGCCCAGGCTGCAGGGGCTGCTGACCAAGTGGCCTTGGTGCACTGTCCATTCACAGTTGCCCTCCAGCACATCGGAAGAGGGGGCGAGAGGGCAGGCAGGGCAAGTGATTTGGTTGCCCTCACCCCTCCTGTGTTCACTACTGCCCCCATTCCATGGTGCCCAGATTACAGGTTAGGAGACCCTCACCAGCCTCCAAGTGAAGACAGAGCCAGTGGGAACTTGGTGGGGGATTTTCAGTTCAGGGACCTGTTTGTGAGAAAGGAGGGAAATTTGGAAGACTTTGGAATTCCAGGGACCAGCCAGCTGGGGGGACAATGCTGGCTGCCCCATCAGGGTGGGGGCCCAGGGGTGTGAGCTGAACTTTGGAGTCCTAAAGAGGAGGAGGGAACATCTACCATTAGATCACACGACTGTGTGTGGCCCTGTGCTGAGCCCTTACAAGCCAGTTTGGGTCATTAATACCTCAGGCAAGCCTGTGAGGAAGGGCTCATTATCTCCAGTTAACATGAGGAAACTGAGGATCCCAGACCAGGTCACCTGCAGGAGGAGTGGCAGAGCCTGGGTGACCTTGCTGGGACTCCCAACTCCTTAAGCCTCAGCTTCCCAGCTCTCTTGACTGAGCCTTGAAGTGGCTGCCCCAGGTGGTGATGGCCCATCTTGATTAAGTTGCTTATTGGGGACCTCATTTTGGGCCAAATGTTGGTGGTTGTCCCCTGCTGGGGCCTCGGCCCCCATTCACAGAGCAGTGATAAGTAGCTGTTCTGATGATTTTTTCCTGTTAGGCCCCTTCTCAATTGCCACTTGCCCTTTCTCAAGCCATGAGGCCACGTCCTCACCACAACCAGGACAAGTCAGGTGCCTCAGGAATCTGATTAGAGGGAAATGTGTCTTTCAGCTTCTGGATTCTTTAGGAGCTCCCTGGCCATCTCCATGTTGAGAATGTTCCATGTCCTGGCAATTAAAATGCCCTGTGTGCAGAGCAGAGAGGCTGTGGGACTGGCCACGGGCCATACAGGTGGAGGTGATGACGTGGACATCTGGACCCAGGTGGTCTCTCTTCAGAGCACGTGCAGTTGCTGAAAACACTCCTCTTGATTTGAGAAATCCAGCGCTTCTTCAGCGCTGCCTGCAGATTTCTCTGACACATTCGTGTTTCCGGCTTCCTGAGCAGCAGGCTGGAGAACTCCCTGCCACCTCCCCATCACACAACCCACCAGTGGGAGGCTGACTGTGGGGAGCCTGCAGGGATGGATGGTGTTGAAAAGGGACAGAGAAGCCTGGATGGCATCCTGAGCAGCCCTGTGGGGCCTCTGGAGCCCCCTCATACTCCCCACCCTGTAGTCACACACCCACCCCCACCAACAGAGCAGGGGGTGAGGCCCCAGATTCTCTGTCTTTGCCCAAGCTCTCCAGCACGTGAGGGTCACTATAGAAACAGAGCTCAGGGACCCTGCCCAAGTGCTTTTAGGTGGCTTCCTAAACATCTTCTGTGAGAGCAGCTCCCTGGAAGCATCCCTTCAGCCAGGACAGTGTTTCTCAACTTTTTGCATTTTTAACACCACGGCTCCTTTTAACTCAACGTGAACACCTCAGACTCTCTTTTATTTATCCAAAATAAACATATATTTTTAAATAAATTGCATACATAAAATACATTATATATCATGAGTTAAATATATTTTATATTAAATAAATTATATGTCATGAGTTAAACCACAACCAAAGGCAATGGTAAAATTGGAAATGTCCTTTCATCTAGAGAGGTGGGTATTTCTCCTTCAGCCACAGTTCAGTCTGGTAGTGCAGCTCAAGCTCAGCCCTTCTGCCCCGGCCTATGTGTGATGGATAGAGTCCCTCACAGGCCACTGAAAGCCAGTTGGGCTGCTTGACTTTCAAACTACACATGACTTTCCAATCAACCCTCAGCAAAAGTTCAACCATCACTCATCCCACTGAGAATCATGTCTGGTGGGTTAATAAATGTTTACTGAGCATCTATCAACTGCCAGGCACCAGGGACATACACTGGTGAGCAAACAGATCTGGTCTCCATTCTGTTCGAGCCTCTGACCTCCCCTATTGAACATATGAGGAAACCAAGACCCAGCAAGGGGTAGGGACTTGCCTAGTTCCACATACCAAGTTAGTGGTGGAGGCAGAACATGAACTCCTGACTCCCAAGGCCCTATGCACTGTTGTAACCTCAGAGAGACAGGGTCCCTTAAAGGTGTAGAGCTACATGCTGGGAACTCAGCAACTTCCTCCCAGCTCAGTGCCCACCCTGAAGATTCCCTGATAGTAGGGGTTGGGAGTATGGATGCCTCCTGTGAGTATAGATAGTGGTTCCTGAAGTGAGAGTCTTTCTGGGCATCTTCTCTGCACCAGGGTGGGTGTTGGAGCTGTGACCAGGACCCCCATGGTTCTTCTCTAGCGGAGCTCAGCATCCAATCCCAGAGATCCATGAATTCCTCAGTGCACAGCCATAAAGAATGGATGCTCAATCCAGGTGGGCATTGGCCAGGTGGAGGCGTGGCAGGAGAGCCTTCCAGGCAGAGGGCATAGCTTCAGCGGAGGTGTGAGAGACAGTGGGGTCTTGGGGACTCATGAGTAGCAGCTGATTTTTCAGAAATGTGATGTGGGGCTGGGGGAAGTGGTATCAGGCCATGAAGGGTAAGAGGCAGTGGGGAGCCACAGTGGACTTTGGAGGAAAGCAAGGCAGTCAGTTTTGCTATGGGACCTGAAACCAGTGATGGACTTTGGTTTTCTTTCTCTGAGCCTCACTTTCTATGTTTACAAGACAGCTATGATGAGAGTTAGTGAGACACTAGATTTGGAAGTGCTTTGCAAACTGCCGGTGGGGTCAGCCTTTATTCCTGCTCATGTTGTTCTGTGAAACAAAGACATCTTGTCCCTGTTCCTCCCACAACCCACTCTGTGGCCTTGGAAAAGTCACCCCTCTCTCTGAGCCTGAGATCCCCCATGGGTAAAATTGGGCCGGCTGTTCTTCCTTGCAGGAGCTTGAGATCAGGATGAAGACGCAGCAAGTCAGGGGCCCATGTCGGCCGGCCTGGCCTCCCCCTGTGGGCAGCCGTGTGTATGTGCGTGAGTTGGGGGTGCCGCAGCTCTGTGAGCATATGAGCTGCTCCCTGGGCCTTTTACAGACTGTTTATGATGTGCCACTGTGGTAACTGCCCATGATTAGCTGCTCCACAGGCAGCTCCAGGGCCCGGGAACACTGGAACACAGAGGAAGGAAAGAAACCATTAAAGGGCCAGGAGCCTCAAATGTCACCCTCAGTAATCTATCTTGCACCTGCACTTGGCCTCTCAGTTGCAAGGACCTCTCTCCCACATGGTGCTTCTCTGCCTGTGTCCTCTGCTTCCAGCAAGTTTGAGGTGCAGAATGAATAGGGCATGGGCTTTGGAATCAGGCAGACATGGGCTTGAGTGCTTCTTCCTCCACCTACCAGGTGAGCTGTGCACATTGCTGCACTGCTGTGGGCCTCAGTTTCCTCATCTGTGAAATGGGTGTTGTGACCACACGCACCCACAGGATTATGTGACAACCTATGAGATCGTGGGTGAAGAGCACATGCAGCACAAAGTGGGTGGTCAGTACGTGGTCACCGGAGTTCAGG
Organism: Galeopterus variegatus; assembly: GCF_000696425.1. NCBI lineage: Eukaryota > Metazoa > Chordata > Mammalia > Dermoptera > Cynocephalidae > Galeopterus > Galeopterus variegatus. The sequence goes on from NW_007734437.1 coordinate 10,051, forward strand.
ATTGAATTTGCAGAACATCAGGGGGACACTGATAACGCTCATTGCTGCTGCTACAGAATTGGCAGGAATTGGATTTACAGTTCTGTGTTGCTAAGGAGGCAGGCCTGCCCAGACACTGTCTTCTCCAAAAAGAGAAGTAGTGAGGGAAGAGGGTATAGAGTGATGTGTGGCCGGGCCCTGGATCCCCTTCTCTCAGTTACAGTAACCTTTCGGGAGCTGCCATCCCACCCCTGCAGCCCTTAACCCATACCTAGCCCGAAGAGGTCCCTGCCTAAGCTCCAAGAGTGCCCTATGCCAGGTGATTTCCTTGTGTGTCACTGACCCTCATGGCGACCCTGTGAGGTAGGTATGAGCAGCCCCCACTTTGCAGATGAGGGAATCCAGGCTCAGGAAGGCTGAGGGAGTTAGCAACATCCCTCCCAGGGTAGGGCAGAGACCTGGCCTTCAGATGCAGGACACACGCATTCCCCTGGCAGGAGACCCAGGAAGCTGCTCACATTAGTAGGCACCTGCAACCCTCCCAATACACAGGGAGCAGTGCAGCTTTTCAGTCAGACAAGCCCTCTTGAGGTGGCCAGTGATTCCTGGAGCCTCTCAAATCTACGTCCTTTACATGGCTTCCTAGCAGAAGGAGTCCTGAACTGGGAATTGACAGGTATCAGTGCTGGGTCTTGGTTCCACCTTATGAACACTTACAGGGTTAGACTAGAAGGAAGATCTGACAGACCTCTGCAGCCTTGACCCTGCTCCTCTGTAGCAAAGTCTCTGCTTTCCTGTGTGGCTGGGCTCAAGGCCTCTCTCCTACCCCCCATTCTCAGTTTGCAGCAAAGTTGTTCCTGTCTCCTTCCTGACCACCGGCTCCCTCTGCTCTGTCTGCCCCACAAACATACACACACATTCTCAAGAACCGGGCATGTCTGCAGAGGAAAAACTTCCCCAAAGCCCCAGGCCCTGGTCAGCTGCCCACCACCAGGGCAATGCATGCAGGGGCCCGTGCTCTGGGAGGGGGAGGCCAGGCAGGGCGGGAGGGGCAGGCCTCAGTAGAGCAGCATTTGGCAGAGCTCCGAGGTCTCTCCCCTCTCCCCGAAAGCCTCCAGACCCAGTCAGTGACCCGGGCACAACCCTGCTGGGGCAGCAAGTCCCTCATTCTCACTTGGAAGTGAAGTCGGAGGATAGGCTTTTCAGTGCCTTTGCTCCAAGAATGTGCTGACGCTGCAGCATCTTGGCAGACTTTCTGCCATCTGCTTCCCCTGTGCAGCTACATGTTCAGTGCCTCTGACTTCCAGACCTGCACCAGGTCTNTCTGTGAAATGGGTGTTGTGACCACACGCACCCACAGGATTATGTGACAACCTATGAGATCGTGGGTGAAGAGCACATGCAGCACAAAGTGGGTGGTCAGTACGTGGTCACCGGAGTTCAGGATTGAATTTGCAGAACATCAAGGGGACACTGATAATGCTCATTGCTGCTGCTACAGAATTGGCAGGAATTGGATTTACAGTTCTGTGTTGCTAAGGAGGCAGGCCTGCCCAGACACTCTCTTCTCCAAAAAGAGAAGTAGTGAGGGAAGAGGGTATAGAGTGATGTGTGGCCGGGCCCTGGATCCCCTTCTCTCAGTTACAGTAACCTTTCAAGAGCTGCCATCCCACCCCTGCAGCCCTTAACCCATACCCAGCCCGAAGAGGTCCCTGCCTAAGCTCCAAGAGTGCCCTATGCCAGGTGATTTCCTTGTGTGTCACTGACCCTCATGGCGACCCTGTGAGGTAGGTTTGAGCAGCCCCCACTTTGCAGATGAGGGAATCCAGGCTCAGGAAGGCTGAGGGAGTTAGCAACATCCCTCCGAGGGCAGGGCAGGGACCTGGCCTTCAGATGCAGGACACACGCATTCCCCTGGCAGGGGACCCAGGAAGCTGCTCACATTAGCAGGCACCTGCAACCCTCCCAATACACAGGGAGCAGTGCAGCTTTTCAGTCAGACAAGCCCTCTTGAGGTGGCCAGTGATTCCTGGAGCCTCTCAAATCTACGTCCTTTACATGGCTTCCTAGCAGAAGGAGTCCTGAACTGGGAATTGACAGGTATCAGTGCTGGGTCTTGGTTCCACCTTATGAACACTTACCGGGTTAGACTAGAAGGAAGATCTGACAGACTTCTGCAGCCTTGACCCTGCTCCTCTGTAGCAAAGTCTCTGCTTTCCTGTGTGGCTGGGCTCAAGGCCTCTCTCCTATCCCCCATTCTCAGTTTGCAGCAAAGTTGTTCCTGTCTCCTTCCTGACCACCAGCTCCCTCTGCTCTGTCTGCCCCAGCAAACATACATACACATTCTCAAGAACCGGGCATGTCTGCAGAGGAAAAACTTCCCCAAAGCCCCAGGCCCTGGTCAGCTGCCCACCACCAGGGCAATGCATGCAGGGGCCCATGCTCTGGGAGGGGGAGGCCAGGCAGGGCAGGAGGGGCAGGCCTCGGTAGAGCAGCAGTTGGCAGAGCTCCGAGGTCTCTCCCCTCTCCCTGAAAGCCTCCAGACCCAGTCAGTGACCCGGGCACAACCCTGCCGGGGCAGCAAGTCCCTCTTTCTCACTTGGAAGTGAAGTCGGAGGATAGGCTTTTCAGTGCCTTTGCTCCAAGAATGTGCTGACGCTGCAGCATCTTGGCAGACTTTCTGCCGTCTGCTTCCCCTGTGCAGCTACATGTTCAGTGCCTCTGACTTCCAGACCTGCACCAGGTCT
>NW_007734437.1:13666-15687 GCF_000696425.1 Galeopterus variegatus
ATTACATTTTCTGGTTGGCTGAGAGTTAATCAGCGGTTCCTCATTGTTCCAACCCCTGCAGAATGTTTCCTTCCTCAAATGTCTGCATCCGCTGCTGTTGAAGAGGGATGATGACAGCCTGAAGGGTGTACAAAGAGGGTGACCAGGGCTGGGGGATGGCCTGGAAACTGTGCTGGAGAAGGACTGACTGACACGGGGTGTGGTTGCTGCCCCAAATCCCTGCAGGCCTCCCCAGGATCACAGGACTGAGACAGACAGGGTCCAGCTAAGTGTAAAAAGCATTTTCTAGAAGTTGTAGTGGTCCAGGGATGTGGCAGGCTGCTTTGGGAGGCATGGCACAGCCCCGAGTGCCTGCCTGGCAGGGACATTGCCAACATAGTTCTTGCCCTGGATAAACAGGCAGATTTCTTGCAGTCCAGAGAGCTGGGGCTGTTGATCTTTGCTCCTGCAGCCAAATCCTGGAGCCGAGTCAGACTCCTACAGCCTCCCACCACTTCTCAAACAGCCCTGGGATTTCTTATACCATTTTTCAGATGAGGATATGGAAGACTCAGAGAGGTGAATTGAATTGCTATAACCATGCATGGGTGGACTCGAATCCAGGGCCTCTGACTGTTAATAGGAGTCTGTCTGCCTCCCAAGGCTCCATAGCACAGACAACCACTTGGTAGGTAGCAACTGACTGGCTTGCTGCCTGCTTAGCACCATTATGTGAAAACGATGCTGGGAGAGACAGGAGCCCCTCCACTGAGAGGGTGAGAGCCTGTGCTCGTGGTGTGGGGAGGGAGGACAGGGGGTGCATTCTGAAAGAGGACAGTAGTGAGGAAGGGAATGATCCTAGGCAGGGGCACCATCACGGCACACGCATGCCCCTGGCAGGGAGGCAAGGACAGGGTGTGCCCAAAGATCCAGGAGGGAGGAAAGAACTCTGAGGTCAAAATTTCCTGCCACCACCTGTGTGACTCTAGCAAGTTGTTCAACCTCTCTGAGCCTTAGTTTTGTTATTTTTAAAATTGAAATAATAGCTTCACAGGATTTGGGGAAGATTAAATGAGATTTTGTGTGTGTGTGTGAACTTCACAGTATTTAATAAATAGTATCTGTTGTCTTAACATTACTGTTATTCCTACCTGTTGAGGGAGGATGGAATGTGAGACCAGAGGGTAGGACAACTCAAAGGACACAGGGTATGCAGAGCAGTGAAGAGGCCGGGCTGGCTGGGGGAAGAAGCAAGGTGGGAAAGGGCGGCCCAGCAGCCAGGAGCCCCACGCTGCTGGCCTCACTGAGCGCTCCTGGTCCTCCTTCCCTTCAGGGACTCTTTCCTGCTGTCCCATGGAGTCTGGAGTGGTCCAGGCCCTCACTGGCTGGCCGGGGAGCAGACAGTCCCACAGGCACATCCCAAAATCTGTCTGAACATGTGCTCCCACACTGTGTGACCTTGGACAGGGCCCTGCCGTCTCTGAGCTTTGTCAAGTGAGCAGTTACACTGCCTTCCCTTCTCCCCAGGCCCCAGCACCCCGCTGCTAAAAGGATGGAGGCTGAGGTGGGGGGGACTGGACTTGCACAGGAGAACCCATGAACAGTAATTGGTAACAAAATGCCACAAGGTTCATTCATTCGTTCATGTGACATTTACTGAGCACATTTTATGTGCCGGGGCTGGAGATACATTAGCAAACAAAACGAACATTCCTGCCCCCATGAGGGAGGGTCGTACCTTCTAGTGGGAGGTGATGTGATAAGAAATAAACATGATGGGCCGGCCCGGTGGTGCACTGGAGAGTGCGCCGCTTGGGAGCGCGGCAGCGCTCCCGCCGAGGGGTCGGATCCCACATAGTGACCAGTTCCCGCTCACTGGTTGAGCGTGGCACAGGCGCAACACTGAGGGTTGCGATCCCGTTGCCGGCCAGTAAAAAAGACAAAAAGGAAAAAAAATAAAAATAAAAAAATAAAATAAACATGATAAACAAGTAACTAACAACTTAGTATGTTAGAAGGTGGTAAGTGCTATGGAGAAAAGT
>NW_007734437.1:15931-17726 GCF_000696425.1 Galeopterus variegatus
CGCAACACTGAGGGTTGCGATCCCGTTGCCGGCCAGTAAAAAAGACAAAAAGGAAAAAAAATAAAAATAAAAAAATAAAATAAACATGATAAACAAGTAACTAACAACTTAGTATGTTAGAAGGTGGTAAGTGCTATGGAGAAAAGTATAGCAGAGTAAATGGAGATGGGAATGCCTGGAGAGGGGTTACCATTTAAGGTCAGGGAGTCTGAGTAGATCTCATTGAGAAAGTGAGGGCAAGAAGGGCTTAAGGGAGAAGGTCCAGCCATGGGTGTTCCCTGCTGTAAGCATTTACCCCAGTGTATCTAGTCTGCATCCAGGAGGACGCAACTTCGATTCCACCACCGATTCCCCAGAACCGAGTGCAGGGCTCAGCCTGTATAATAAGCACTCTAAATCCTGTCTCCGAAGAATTAATCCACACAGGTCTGGAGTGGTGGCCTTGAACCTGGGATAGGGGTGAGGGACACCTTGTTGCCCTTGTTCCATCAAGCAAGAAATCCTTCCTGGCACCACCCACCCACACAGGCAATATCAGCCTGTCCAGCCCCGGGCCCCGCACAGGCATACGGTGGGCCATAGGCCCTGCTATGTTCATTGCTGCGTCCACACCAGGCCCAGAATTCCATCTGCCACCAAATTCCAGGGCTGGAAATAATGAGGCAAATTGTCCCTCACCACTGATTAACTTTCAAGTTGCTCTGCTAAACTGGGTGCAGTTGAAGTTTTAGCAAGTCTCCTGGGGACCACAGGCGGCTTCAGTTTCAGCCTTGTAAAGAACTGTTAAGATCCAATCAAAATAAATAAAATTAGATCCAGGAAGGCGATGTGTTTGTGACTGCAGACCAAACACTTGGGATATTCATAGAGAAGCCCAGCACCCTGCTTTTTGCAGAGATTCCTTACCCTAGACTAGCGTGGCCCCATGATCTCACCCGGCACCTCCTCTCAAAGGCCTGGAGCCACTGGAGGGGAAAGCCGGGCTGACTCTGGGGAGGGTTTCATCCCTGCGGCTCACAGCAGGGGAGAGACCTGTCCCCGCAGGCATGCAGGGAATTCACTGTCCTGCCACACACTAGTCCTGCCACAGCATGAAAAACGGGCAAACACAGACCCAAGAAACATACGGGCTAACCATGGAATCAGAAACTCCAAATAGGGAGATGTCCAAGCCACAGACTGAGTGATGGACTTGTGAACTTTTAGCGTCATAAGGTATTAGAACCACAGTAGGTCAAGTCAGGGGGTGTTAAATTCCAGCTCTTCATCACCAAACTAGATAGCCAAGGGGTGTCCTTCAAACTGCTCTCACCCCATCCCCCAGGGGACACAGACACAGGCCATGACCATGTTACCAGACTCAGGTCCAGCTGCCCGCTCCCTTGAGAAGGAAAGAAAAAAAACTCAGAAGTCAAACGGCTGGCATTAGAAAAGCAGATGTATTCAGCGAAGGAGATGGTAGGCTATCCCATCTCAAAGATTTACATTTACTGAGGGGGTTTTAAAGGAAGGGTTGAGGGATGGAATGTGGGAGGTGAGAAGCAGGAGAGAAGGAGACGTGAGTTACGAGGGATCCGTTTCTGTGGGTCAGGTACAAGGTCTCGCCAAGGCCTCCTCTGGTTTCTGTTCTCATCTTCACTGCAAGATTTTGATTTGCACTGGTATATTAGCTGGTGTCCAAGGTCAGCTTCAGTCATTTGTCCTTGATCATTTCTCAAAACTCTACAAGTCTCAAAGAAAGAACTGTTAGCTTTGTAAAGTACTGGCCTTGTTTTCCTACTTATTGAGCGAGATA
>NW_007734437.1:18652-86318 GCF_000696425.1 Galeopterus variegatus
CGCCGCTGAAAGGCCCCTTGTGCGGCGGCCGAGCCTCCCGCGCAGCGCGCAGCCCTGTTCTCTTCCCTCATAAACGGCTAATTTGTTACATATTTTCTGACGCTGTAAATGGGAGAACAAAGACCTTTTCTCTCTCATATTTTCGTTCAATTATGTTTGTGGGGGAACCTGATCCCCTTCAAAGCGGGGCGGAGGAGCCGGGGCGGGAGCCTCCCGCGCGTGCTGACCGCCCGGCCCATAGCCCGGCCCGGGGCGGCTGAAGGCTGCTCGGCCTGGGTGTGGCTGGAGCCCCGCAAGACGGAGCGCAGCGAGGGCCCCCTTCTGTGTCCTGCGAGGAGCAGAGGCCAGTCTCGGAAGCAGGCCGGGTGGGGGTGGGCTCCCCCAGCGGAGGGAGAGGAAGCCTCCGGGAGGCAGATTTCAGGCCCACGTAAGGACATTCCTCTTCTCGGTCCACGTCGTGCCCCCATGGCCTGGGCCGCCGGGTAGGGAATGAGCTCTCTGTCGCTACACAGACAGCCCCCCTCCCTGCATATCCCCCAAGGAGATGTGGCAGGAGGCGGCAGTGGGGGGAAGGGAGTGTCGTTTGGCAAGAAACCCCACAGCTGAGCGCTCCTGGACGGCAGTCCATCTGAGGCCCCTCTAATCTCAAGGCTCTGATCCCTGTTTAGGCTTTTGCCCACCTGTGGCTCCACATCTGGGTACCCATTGCACTCCTTCTATCCTCATTTTTAAAAAAGCACACTTACTGGTTTTGGACACTGGCTCTCTCTAATCCAGAAGCCACCGTCAGGGAAAATATGGCCTTTGGAGACTGCCTCTATTGAGCTGGCTGCCCAAGATGGCCTAACAGCTAGCACTCCAGCTTCCCCTTCCCATCTCTACTTCCTTCCTTCCCATTTCCTTCCTTCCTTTTAGTTCCTTTCTTCCTACAAGTGACAGGTCCTGGACTAGGTACTGGAAATATGAGGGTGAATTAAGCAGATGTGGACCCCACCCTCATCTTGTCTGCAGAGCAGTTGATAGGAGACTGGCACTTGGCTAAAATAGCCAGACTGTCTTATTCATTCACCACTTAATTGCTGTGTGACCTCAGTCAAGTCACTTAACCACTCTGTGCCTCCTTTGCCTCATCTGTAAAATGGGGGTAAAAATGGGAGCTACCCCACAGAATTGTTGCGGCTTAAATGAAGTAACACTTGCAATGAATTTCGCATAGAACAAATGATCAATCAATGGTAGTTAATATCATTATTAGGATAAGCAGACATTAAGCAAGTGATTAACCACATAAATTTATGAAGATGTACTATGATGAGTACTTTGAAGAAAGGGTACAGGTTGAAGGAGAGCTTTGAACAGGGGCCCCTGAGCTGATCGGAGGATCAGGGAAGGAATTTTCAGGAGATGATGCTGTCTGAAATATGAGTAGATGTTAATGAGGCAAAAGGGATGAATGGTAGGAAGGACATACCTGGCAGAAGGGCCAGCACCTGCAAAGGCCCTGAAGTGGGAAAGAAAACATACATTCAAAAACTTGAAGGCAGCACACTGAAAACGCAGAGCCAGGAGGAAGAGGAGCAAGGTGAGTCTGGGGAGGCAGGCGGAACCTGCCAAGCACTGCTGAGAAGTTGTGTTGGAGAAGTTCATCATTATTCCTAGAGCACAGGGGAGCCAGGAAGGATTTAAGCATGGGAGTACCATGGTCTCCTTTATGATTTTTAAAGATCGCACCCAGCATGCCTGCATCAGGTCAGGGATGCTCAGGATACCAGATGCAGCCTGGACCCTGGGCCTCAGGCCCAAGATCACAGTGCGCAGTACCCTTCAGTAGCATGAGGAAATGAAAGTAAGAGGGAGAGTGTGGAGGGGGATGAGACTGAAGACACAAACAGGGCAGAGCTGGATCACAGAGGTCCATTCTCTGTGGGAGCATCGCTGATGGAGCCCCTTGGCGTTGAGACAGGGGAACCGACTCACATTGATCTCAGTCTTCCCAGGACCCCAGCACAGCACCTGACTGAGAACAAACACCCGGGTTTGTGACGTGTGAGCTTGAGTCTGTGGTAAGGCCTCTTCGTGGCTGGGATAGCACACAGCACAGCCCACACTCCTGTCCTGAATCAATCTACTCTAATTCCATCTCTTTCTCACACATCTTATACAATCCTCAGTCACTTTGAGTCCCACATGCCCCAGGGCAGAAGCTCTAACCCATGTGCTTCTGGTTATGGGAGCTCACAAAAGGGGAAGACAAACACAGACTAGAGCCAAAGGGGAGGCCTTCTCAGAGGAGGTGAGCTTCCAGGTGGGGCAGGATGGATATGTGGACTGTGGGCAAGTGGGGCCAGCAGGACCCCAGCCCCTGATCTGGCAGGGCCCTGGTGGCAGGTACAGGCAGGGCAGTAGAATGCCGGCATGGGACTGAGGGCCCACGAGAAGGTGCCAGGCAGGGAGCTAAGAGGCTGGAGCAGTCCCCCTTCTGCCCCCGGTGGACCCTGGAACCAGCAGCTCGGGGGTCCTTCTCTGCTCCCATCGCCTCACACTCGGTCCACCCTTGCGGGTCAGACCTGTGCAATAAGGAGGGTTTGGATAGCGCTGAGCGTTTCCCATCTGCAGTGTAAGCAGATCTTTGCTCATCCAGAATGTGTCTGACTTCTCTGTGTTCTTTTCCCAAGACCCAAGGCTCAGATTTCAGTTTCACATTCTTTTGCCTTGGGTCTAAAACATTTTCCCTTTCTCTGGTAGGGGGAAGGAGGGGATAAGGGGGAATAGGAGACCCAAGCTTCCCAAGAGAAGCAGACAGATGCCTCATTTCTGCCTTAGCCTGCATCCACTGTCTTGCTGTGTGACCTCGGTCACCTTCCTGCTCTCTCTGGGGTTCAGTGTCCTCCCTGCACAATGAGGAGTCCCATGCAGGATCTAAGGGCCCTCCCTTGCCTGATGGTCTCTTGGCAGTGCTAAAGTCTCCAACCCTCCTATCCTGTTGTCAGGAAGTGTCTCCTGTGATTTCAAACAGGCAAAAAACAGGAGAAACTGGAACTGCATTTTAGTTTTATCTGTGCGGCCAAGTTCCATGCAGCTGTCTCCTTTGATGCACCCTAGGAAGAGTGTCTGCTCCCTGGACTGTCAGCACCATAGAGTCCCATACCAGTCCCACACAATCTGCTTTCCTTCCTGCCATTATGAGTTGGCCCCTCCTTGGTCCACCCGCTCTTGAGGTGAGGCTTCCTTAAGTGAAGGAGGGTGAGGGGCGGGGAGAGTGGAAGGGGGAGGAGGAAGGCAGGGCCTAGCCTCAAAAGTTAGGGAAGGAGAGAGGGGGCAGTGATGGGCAACGGGAGAGCCTTAGAGCCCTGAGTTGGAGAAGAAAGATTTGGAATTCTAACCTGCCCCTCACTTCCTCCAGGCATCCCCAAAGCCCCCGAGGCCCAGGTGGAACCCCTCACCTCCCCTGGCCCAGGGCTAAGTCTGTCTCCTGCCTGTAGTCTGTGCCCCTCTAATGCTTTCTCCATGCAGGAGCCGGAGGGCAGCTTCTAAATTGAAAGCCGGAGTGGTCACTCCCTGCTTAATAACTTCAGTGGCTTCCCATTGTCCACTGGACACAGTGTGAGCTTTGAATCTGGCCTCTGCTCCTTGCTCCAGTTCCATCCCGTGCCCTCCTCCACCAGCCACACGCTGCACTCCAGCCACGGGAATCGCTGGCACATCCCTGCACTTCGCCCCGCCTCCATTTCTTTGCATGGGCTGTTACACTCACTGGAATTTCTTCTCTTTCTTCATGGCAAATGCTCCCACAGGGTATGGCTATAGAGTCACCTCCTTTGGGAGTCCTGTTTGTGGCTCCCCCTGTGTTTTCTGCTGGGCTCCCAAAGCACGTAGTCCATCCCCTGGCCCCTCTGCACGAGTGATGCTTGGTCATGTTGCAGGTCTTCCTCGGGTACCCCCTCCTTGCTCCACCTCATTTGGCTGTGAGCTCCTTGAGGACAGAATGGTGCTGATCAGGTCCCAGGGCCCTAGCACCCAGTACAGGACCTGGCCTGATCCATACGGAACACTGAGGAGTGAATGGGAATCCAGTCCACACACACTGAGCTCCATTCCCTCCTCAGAACACCTGCAGCAGAGCCTTCTGGGACCCACCCCAGTGCTGGGGGGACAGAAGTTTCTTAAAGTGTGTGTGTGTGTGTGTGTGTGTGTGTGTGTGTGTGTGTGTGTGTGTGTGTGTCCTAAGGAAGGGCAATAATGCTTTATGAGGTTTTTAGAATGCTAGCTCAAGCATATTATTCTCCCCACTCAGCAGATGAATAAGCTGAGGCCCAGAGAGAAGAGGGGCGTGTCCTACCTTCACACAGCAATTCACTGAAAGAGTCAAAACAAGAAGTTCACACCCTGTGACCCAGGTTGAAATCTGGGTCAGAGCTGTGCCTTTCCTGCCGCTATGTGTCTCTGAAGCACTTGGTAACCGGTGGCTTAGCAGACAAATGCAGAGGCGTCTTACAATTACTTTCTTCTGTACTGAATGCTCACAGAGCTAGCTCCTCTCGTCCCACTCTGGGCCACCTGGAGGTGCTGGCTCCAATCCTGTCCTCCCTTGTCGCTGCCCAGGACCATGGTGGAGTAGAGGTCCCCACACCACTGGAGGGCTCGTGAGACAACCCCCTCCCCTCTGCGAATTGGTAATTGCTGTGTGGTCAGACCAGAGGAATTAAACAGGCCCTCTAGGAATTTCATACTGATTTTGCAAATGAAAATGGAGACTTGCCTTTTGAAGTCTAGGCAGCTGTGTCAGTAGAGCAGGTCTGAGACAGCGGGAAAAATAAAAATGAGATGCTTCAAACTAATGGAAGCAGCTGCTTAATAACAATAATAGTGATGATGGTAACCATGGACACAACTGACCGATGGCCTCCCATGTAGACCATTGTCCCTCTGTAGGTCAAAGTCGGCTCATGTCTGGTTCCCCATCCATTTCAGCCTCCACAGGTGACTTGTCCACAGTCTGAAGATCAGGTAGAGAAGGGTCGTGTATACCAGTTGGGTGGAGACCAGAGTCTGGCGTGAGATTGAAGACCCTTCACCACAGGATCCCCTGTATTCAGTTTAGGAGATCAGAGGTGATTATTGGGGAAAAAGAATAAAAGATCCACAGCAGAAGCAGGGAGAGCTTTCTGTGTTAAGCCTGGGTGGAGCTAAGAAACAGGGCATGAAGCCCCAGCACTGGGGGACTGTGGGGTGTCGCTTACTTCTCTGAGCCTTGGGTTTCCTGTCTATAAAATGGGGTCCATAATGCCACCCTCACTGGGCTGTTATGAAGAATAAATGAGCCTCCATACACAAACTACAGACTGGTTAAATGATGAGATGGTGGGGTGTCATATCCTAAAATGTTGGGCTCATTGAATAGAACTTACAGAGCTGAGAAGTACCCCCACACCCCTGTTACAGAGAGGGACCCTGTGGCCTGGAGCATGCGTCCTTCAACTGGCCTGGATCAGAGCCTGCAGCACCAGAATCCAGGTCTCCGACCTCCCTTGTGTTTATCTGTTCTGAAAACTGAAAGCCAAGGGACCCCTTTGCACTCCAACAGGGCAGACCCCACATAATCTTCTTTCCTGGAGACCCCAAGCCTCTGGGCCAGCCCCAGCCAGTCCCAGCCTTCAAACTCCCCTGCCTGACAGAATGCTAATCTCATCATGTGGGTGGCTCTGGATTTATGAGCATTTCCTGGCATGACTTGAAGGACAAAGGAGGAACACTGGGATCTTTAAGGGTGGTCTTTGGGTGGAGAACGTAAGCATTCAAAGAAAAGAAGGAAAGAAAGCTGGGGTGAGTCAGGCCTCCCAATGCCCGCCCAGGAAAGCACTGAGGGCTCAGCCAGCCCCTGCTGCAAGGCGGTTGGAGGATGTGGCCAGCACCGCCAGTCCAGCCAGCAGCGTCCATGCAGCATGGACATCTGTGCTCGAGTCCATGGTTCTTTGAGTTGTAGCTGGGGGTTGGGATAGGGATATGGTGTGGGGAAGGGAGGAGAGCAGAGCTTCCTTAATTTTAGTCTGACCCCCCTGCTCCACTCCTGCATCCCTAGATTCCATTATCAGCACAGCTCCCCCAGCACTCTTCTGCTCAGACTCCCCGGGACATACCTTCTCACTCGAGGAAGCTGAAGACCTCCAGAGCCCACAGGGCCCTACAGGACCTACCCACCCCTGCCCACCTCGCTATAACCTCTCTGCCTTGTGCTGGAAATTCACTTGGCTCTTCAGATCCACCCTCTGCTGTCCCTGTCCTGCTCTGTGCCCTGGGCCAACCCAACATCACCTGGGCCACCCCCCTATTCTGATCTCAGTGGGAGTTACTGGTGGGAAATTGGTGGGTGGCCATGGTCTAGGCTGTGGTCGACGGTGGCTGTGCTCCCTCTCCAAAGCCTGCTGCTCTGGCTGGGTTCGGGTCCCTTCTCCACCCCTTCCCCCAAAGGTTTAGGCACAGTAAAACTTCCCACTGCTGTGACTCCTCATTGCTCCCCATCCCCTGTCCACACCTTGGGGAATATTCCCATCATTCACAGCTTTTCTATTGCTCCTTCAATTGAACTGGCTTTATTGGAACTCACTTTCCTGGCAATGCACTGTCTTCTTCCTGTCGGATCCCTGCAGAGGCAGATCTCATCTCCTAGTCCCCTTCCCTTACTCCCTCCCCACCCCCGGTCACTCCTCTCCAGCCACATGGGCCTCCTTCCTGCTCCTCAAACCCATCAGGCCTGCTTCTGCCTCAGGGCCTTTGCACTTCCTGTTCCCTCACCCAGAACACTCTTCTCTCAGATGTCCACATGGCCACTTCCCTAGTTCCTTCAGATCTTTTCTCAAGTCAAATGTCACTTCTCACTGTGGCCTTCCCTGGACATTTTATCTAAAATATCAACAGCCAACACACACACACACACATACACACACACACACACACACACACTCTAGTGTTTGCCTTATTTTCTCCTTAGCAACCATCACTCTCTAACATACTAGTTTACTTATTGTTTTGTTTATTGGCAGCTTTCTCCTACTGGAATGAAAACTCCATTAGGACAGGGATCTTTCTTTGTTGTGTTTACTGCTGTACCTCCAGGGCCTGGAACAGTATCTGGTACATAAGTGTGCTCAGTAAATACTGTTCAATGATATGTAAATTGGTCCTTTTCACAGGTGAGTAAATTGAGGCCCAGGGAAGGAAAATGACTTGTCCAGGGCTTCATAGCGAAGAGTGTCATGATGACTATATAACTGGTCCCACTCCCAGCCCAAAGCACATCCCCAGATCCAGGAAACCTTGTGTTTATTTGGATGCCTGCTATTCAGTAGCCCAGTGTCTGGAGACAGGATTCTGTGCCAGAGGCCTGGGAGACTCAGAATACTGAACAGGAAGCAGGGAAGTAGTCGGCACTGCTTTGGTGCTGTTAATGGAGCAAGGAGAATAAATAAATAAACCTCAGCCAGAGCCTGGCAGGCTCAAACCTTTGAGGAAATGTCCCTCAGGCCCGAGAAGGCTTCCTGTGTAGGGGAGCTGCCCTCCACCCTCCACCCAGGCTGCTGACAGATTCATCTGGCCCAGGGTTCAGGGAGCTCAACTCCTCCCAACTCTGTGCCATGGGAGAAACTGGGTCCTGGCAGGGAACTGCTCAGGATAGGGATCCTGGGATGGGTGACTCACTCAGCTTTTCATTCAATCATTCATTCCACAAGCATTTCTCCAGCATCTACTATGTGCATATTGGGCACTGAGCTCTCTCTGAGGAAACAGTCAAGACGAAGACATTTGCTTGCCCTCAAAACATTCGCTGTTGAGTAGGAAGAATGGGCATTAGACAGTAATAAAATGGGGAGTGTGGTGGCCTGGGAAGTGCCAGGTGCTTTTGAGGCACTTAGCAGGGGACCTACCCAGTCCATGGCTCAACGAAGTCCTCCTGAGGAAGGAGCGTCTACAGCCAGGTGCAAAGGGGAGTGTGAACTGGTGTGTGGGGAGAGGGTTTCAGGCAGAGGGTAACCATAGGTGAAGGTCTTAGGGCCGGGAATGAGGTTCCATGAGGCTGGATATGGAGTGAAAATAGAGTGGGGGGGGCCACGTACCAGTGAATTACCTTGGCAAGGGTGACCTCTTCATCTCCTTGTATGTCAGCTCTGACAATGCCCCGTGACTAAGGTTCTAACACCTCCTCCTACTTCCCAGCCAATTGCTCAGAATCTGGGGCTTGCAGACTGGCCCCAACTTGTGTGTTTATGTCTATCTTTCTTACCAATGGTTGGGTGGAGGTGGCTTGGCAGATCAGGCCCAGGGATAGCAGAAAGAACCCAGGGTCTGTCGGCTGGACCTGAGTTTGAATCCCAGCTCCAGTTCTTCAGTGTGGGACCTTGTTCAAGTGACTTCACCATCCTGAAGGCCTCAGTTTCTTCCTTTTTAATATGGGAATAGCAATCCCTAGCTAGAAGGATTATGGTATGAGATGGTTTCCCAGCATCTTTACAATGCCAGGTAATCTGGCATGCTCGTCAACTCCAACTTCATCTCCCATCACTCTCCTCCTTAACTGCAGGACCCTGCCTCTGCCTTTCTTCACATATGCACAGGGCCTTTGCACCTGCTGGGCCCCCTTCCCTCCTTGCTCCCCACCCCTTTTCCTACTTTATTTTCTTTCTCTAACACATACTGTATTCATTCTCCAGAGAAACAGAACCAGTAGAATGTAGGCATCTATATCTGTATCCACATATATACAGATAGAGAGATTGCTTTATGAGGGTACTTCAAAACGTTCATGGAAAGATTCATGTCATCCTTTGATTCTATTTTTCCATGAACTTTTTGAAGTACCCGCATATTTCAAAGAATTGGCTTATATACTGTATAGTAGGGCAGGGTAGGCCAGCAGGCTAGAAATCCAGGTAAGAGTTAATGCTGCAGTTCGAGTCCAAAGGTGGTCTGCTGGCAGAACTCCCCCTTCTTCGGAGGAGGTCAAACTTTTTCTATTAAGGCCGTCAACTGATCAGATAAGGCTCACTCATATTATGGAGAGTAATCTGCTTTATAGAAAGTCTGTGAATTTAAATGTCAATCTCATCTAAAAAATACCTTCACCAGAAACATGTAGCAAAATGTTTGACCAAATATCTGCGTACTGTGGCCTAGCCAAGTCGACACATAAAATTAACCATCATAAGTCCACCACTTGTCAACCTGGAACCCATATACATCTCCTTAAACCATATTTAATCCCCAAATAAAGGCAGTAATAAAGTCATGGTTCCACCTAACGTGATGCAACTATCCTGCATACAGCCAAAAATGCACTGATCCTTTCCCCAGAAGAGGATACGAAGTCCTTAGGTGGCATTTCTCATCCTATAACTCAAATACTATGATATAAAGTTAACAATACTTAAAAACTGATATAAAGTCAATGCATCTTATATTACATGACAAAGGGATAAGAAAGGGAAGAAAGCAAAGATATTTGAGATAGATATATACACACACAGGCTTACACTCACGCACATATACCCATACACACACACACACACACACACACACACACACACACACACATTCATAGCCAAATAAGGAGCAATACTCAGGACAAGTACTGTCCTGGCTTCTGTAACTGATCACGTGGTCGTAGCTGGTATTTATAACTACCTTCTTCTGCCACCCACTTCTGCTTCCCTCCAGCAAGAACGTCAACAGGTCATGGTTCTTAACCTGGTGGGGTGACCCACAGCTTCATTCCTGAAGGGACTGGGCTATTTGTAGTCTTGCCTGGATTGGGTTGTTGTGGTTTTCCATGACTTTAATCACAGGGCGTGGTAATACTGAGAGACACCCTGAGGGATCTCATATATACCACATTCTTCCTTGCCTCCATTGTGTAGTAGCAGTTCAATTTCCCCTTGGTAGACGGGATCAGTCACTCCAGCCAACAGAGTAACTCCCTTTTCTGCCTGTTGACTCAAAGGCATGAGGAATCCAACATGTCCAGAACTCCCAATTCGATGGAACCAGTGCTGTGTCTCTAACGAGCTGTGTATTAATATTTTACTAATGATTTTGCTTGTTCTCAGTTTGCCCCTCTAGTAGGCAAGCTCTATGAGAGCGGGGATTTTTGTCTGTTTTGTCCCTGGCTAACTCCCCAGCGCTACAACAGTGCTGGCACATGGGAGGTGCTCAGCCAGCTTGGCTGAGTGGGTGGGGCCTTGGCCGTGATTCCCCTGGACTTTAGGGAGATAGCAGCACTCATCAGCTATTCAGACCTCCCCCCCAAGAGCCAGGCCATTCCAGGGGGCCCTAGGTCCAAACCACCTTCCTGCTACCTTCTCCTCATGGTGACATCACTGGCCCATCAAGTGAACACAGGCCCCAATGTTCACCATTCCAGCCCATCGGCACTGTTTACTAGACTACTCTGGAACAATAAACCTGTCCCCACCCTCCTGGCGCCTGCCTCTCTCCATCCCAGGTCCATGTTTGAAGACATGTTTAAATTCCGGGCCTACACTCAGCAGACGCCACAGGCCACCTCATGCCTGGTGAGCCCTGACCAGGGGGGCTGCCGGGATGCTCAGGAGTTCTTGGTGGCCAGGACTCCACACGGCCATCCAGGGGCAGAGAGACAGCTCTAGCCTTCACCCGGTGTTTGTTATTCCATGTCAAAACCTTATCATAAACATTATCCTAGAGCGGGCCACCAAGGCTACATGTGAGGCAGGTTTGTTATTCTAAGGTGGCCGGGAGCAGAAAGCATCGAGGCCTGGGAATCTGAGCAGTGGTGGGCTTGGGAGTTCAGGGAGATTGAGAGGGAGGCAGAAAGCAGGGCCGGCACTTCATTATAAAGCGTGTGCACTTGCCACCCTCACTTTGATGGCTAGTTGGCATATCTGCCTCTAAAATGAGCTCCATGTTGATGGAAACTGAGTCCAATTAATAGGCCAATCTCAGATCCCTGCAGAAAAGCAGCCGAAAGTGTTTGTTGAATGAATGAATGAGTGCAGCTTCCCTCTATGTGTTGGAAGCACCAAGAATGACAGTGAAGGAGCACATATTGCTTTAAAGTCCTGGTTGTGGGAACCTAGTCTGGAGCCTGATAGATGTAATTTCAAACCCAAGCTCTATCCTTTACCAGCCATGTGGCCTTGGGCCCTTCACTGTTCTCTGCTTCTTTAGTCTCCCATCTGTGGACAGGGACACCATCCCTGCTGGCTCTCTCCCAAAGAGAGCAGAGGGAGGCCCCTGTCAGAAGTGGTTAACTAAGAGGACAGGTTCCAGGATTGGCCAAAATGCCCATTCCACCCCCCTCCAGCTTTGTCACCTTTGGTGAGGTGCTTAGTGTCTCTTTGCTGCAGTTTTTTTTGTTTTAACCTATTAAATGGAGCTAATAATAGACTTACCTCAGAGTTGTTGTAAAATTAAACTAATATGAGCTTAGGAAGTTTTTGATACATAGTAAGAGCTCAATAAACATAATGATCCTAGTAATGACTAGGTGAAGACTTCTTTGTAAATTGCAAAGGGCGAATACAGGATGGGAGGAAATACAGGGATACAGGTAGGGAGAAGAGCACGTGGCGCAGGATCAGCATCCTTCCTTCTGCAGTATTTCCTGAATGTCTGCTACTGGGGATACTGGGATTCAATAGCGGACAGAGAGGCAGGGAGCAAGGACAATTCAGTGGGATTAGTGCTAAGACCAAGGGAAGCGTAGGGGTCTGTGGAGGCACCAAACCCCGCCTGTGTGGGAAAGTCAGGGATGACAGGCTCGGGTTCTAGTCCTGGTCCCCCATACTCTGACTGTGACATGCTGGGGATACCTCTTAAATGATCTGGCCTCAGTTTTATATCTGTAACATACTAATAGTAAATACTCTCTGGATATTTCTGGATATCTCACAAGACTCCAGAAAGAACCTGGGTGTGGCAATGCATATGGATGAACACGGACTGTGCCCATGGATATCCCAAAAGCCTTGGGATCCAAGGCCCTGCAAAGGGTGCTGGGCAGAGAGTCAGGAGACTTGGGGTTGATCCCACTCTGCCCCCAGCTCACTGTGTGGCCTTTGTAAAGCCCCATCCTGCCTGCTTCAGATTCTCGTATTTTCTCCTCTTTTGAATGATGAGGGCATAGAATGAGATCAGTGGTTCTCGTGGAAGAAAGGCCTTGGTAGTCTCTGCTGCAACGGTGCATTGAGCTGGTAGCACTTCAGGCTTTAGCCTGCCTCCCTTACATCAACCAGGGAAGTTTCCATTTTTATCTGCTCCACATTTTGAATTCCAAGTAAGGTTCTTTTGGAAAACGATAACAAAAAAGAATTCCATGACTTAAAAAGGCTTGAAAAACCTCTAGACCAGATGACCTTTAGGGCCCTCTCAGCTCCAATCTGAGAAGGTTTGGGTCTAACTATTTTCCTCTAAATTTTATGTAACAAACTCTTATCCAGTACTTACTACATGCCAGGGCCGTTCTTAGCGTCCTACTAATTGTGACATTCGTTGGAACTAATCCCAGCTCCATGAGGGCCACATGTTTGCAGAAGTGACTCCATGAGTTCAGCAAGGTCCAGGGGAGCCATTTCCCCTTCAGCAGGTTCTTCTGGGCTCCTGGCCTGATGACCTCGCCACAGGTCAGTTGGTGCCTTGGCCAAGCTGACCCTAAGAAGCAGCAAGGCAGGTGTGTACAGCAGCCCTGTGTGGTCACGGCCCCCAGAGGAGGAAAGCGGATCAACTTGACACAGGCACTTTCATCCGAGGCATGTGCCGTGTGGGAGGAAGTGCTTGTTGCCTTAGCAATGTCCACAGCAACAGGGCCACTGCCTCCTGCGATCCATCCCCAGCCACCACTGCCATGACACTCTGCACCAGATGGCTGCAGATCGGATTTCAGCAGTGGCCGCCAGAGCCTAGAGGCCTGGAGAAGGCCCAGAGGTGGAGTGGGGGCTAGGGGGTGGGGTCTGACCTCATCTCCAGCCAGCTCATTATGGGGAGCAGCCTGGGCTGCTGCATCCAGAGCAATCCAGCTCTCCTGCCCAGCCATTAACAAAAATGAGAACGGATGGGTGGAGGTGATCTAATGAGCACAAGCTTGGCCCTATTGCTGTGTCGTTATTTTAGCCAGGCTGTGCGTACCTATTTCATGAGCTTTTTTGTTCAGATTATGTGTTTTTGAATCAAGTGACCTCTGCCACTTGATGGGACCTTCTGCCATGTGGTAGTGACATGCCTCAAAATGTGGAGTGCTAGAGTTCTAGGGGCTAGTTTTAAGGGCTTAATGAGCAGCCTTGAACTTAGCAGGTGTCAAAGTACTGAAGAAAGGATGAGGTGACACCCTCTCTTTACGAGGCACAGTGCTGAGCAGAGTCAAAAATGAGTAAGACGCAGTTCCTGTCTTCAAGGGGCTCATAGCCTGATGGGGGAGGCTGGTAGCTAAACAGCAATTACAATCCAATGTTCACACCGAGATGGAGGGAAACATGCTATCAATTATCTATCACCACAATTATGTTGCATCGGAGCAATAAGCATTTACTGCTCTTGCGTTTGAGGCCAGTTGCAAGTGGGTTCTGCTGGTCTTGCCTGGGCTCCCTCACATAACTGGGAATCAGCTGGCTGTTGGCTGGTCGGCTCTGCCTGACATGCCTCTCATCCTCCAGCAGGCTAGCATGGCTGTTCTCAGGGCAATGGTGGAGGTGCAAGAAGCAGCTGCAGCACATAGTGCTTTTTAGTCCTTTGTTTGTAATGATTACTAACATCTCATTGGCTGAAATAAGTCCAGAGTCAGAATGGGAGGGAGCTACAAAGTCCCATGACAAAGGGCAGGAACTCAGGGAGGGGTTAAGGTTTGGGGCTGTTAATCTATTGGCCTACCACCCATGGGACTGTGGGAGCCATGGGGATGGGCCTAACATCGCCCCCAGGAAGGCAGAGAAGTTTCATGGAGGAGATAGCTGTAGTATTTAGTATTTAGTATTTGGAGGCATGAGGGCCGTGTAAGAAACAAGATTATTAACCACTGAGACAGGGTCCAGGTTACTGCCTTGGAGTCTCTACTGAAGATCTAGCCCCTTAACCTGTTGGCCGGAGGGGGCCCATGAAAGTTTTAAGCAAAAAGGAGAAAGAGATCCTAATAGATTTGTGCTTTTTAAAGATGACCATGGCAGAAGAATATGGGTTCATTGGAAAGGGAGAGGGTCTGCAGGTAGATGGGAGGGACTGTTGCTGTTCACCCAGGGAGAGATGCTTGGGCTGGAATTGGTGTGGGCCAAGAGGCTGGGTGCTTGTCATCTGAGGCACTGTGCAAAGAGAATGAGCAGGTCCTGAGGACTAAGGGATGGCCTAGGGCTTGGGTAACAGCAGAGACAGGTGGTCTGAGACTGCCTCCTGACATTTTGCATAGGGATTGCCACAAGTTTTTCTCTGTATTTGTGTTAAATAACCAAATAATGGTCAGGTTCCTCCCTTCTGTTGGCCAAAGGAGTCTGGAATACCTAGTCACATGAAACTTTAGTCCCACCTGTGTGGATTGAGCAAATCCCTTCCCCTCACTGGGCCTCAGTTTTCCCCACTAAAATGGAGGCTATGCACTAGATCGTCTCTCAGTCCCTTGTACCTCAGGCAGGCTGTGTTCCATTAAAGCCATGATCCTCAAATGTCAGAGGCAGTCAGGCTGTTTAAGAAGCACCCAGGTAACCTGTTAAAAATACAGAGGCTCTGGTTCCGGAGGGCAAAGCTGGGCATCTGAATTTTTTTCAGAGCACTCTAAGTGATCCTGATGTTGGCAGGTATGGCTAGGTGCAGCTGTGTCCCCAGGGCCAGGCACAGTAGCCAAGAGGACAGAGGAGCTAAATGACATGTGCTGTGTACAAACACGATCTGGCTCGGAGGGACACAGCTCCTCAAGACTTTCTCTGCGTGAAGAGGGCTCTGGAGGAGGTGGCCTTTAGACTGGGCCCCGACATCTAACGGGGCTTTTTGTTTGTTCTTGTCTATTTGTTTTGCTTTGTTTGGAGGTGCTCTTGATTAAAAAATGAGTCCGTGCTCATCCTAGAACACACCTACACACAGGAACACAGAGGCATCCAAAGAAAAACTCAGCCATTATTCCAAAACCCAGACACAGCAGGGCTTTCGTTTTGCCTCATCATTAGATAAGGTACGGAGACCCAGAGCAGCAGTGGGGACAAAGGGCTGCGAATGAGAACAGGCTGACTGTGCTCAGGGTTAAGTGCGTCAGGAGCAGAGACGTGGAGCCTTGCAGCTGAGCCAGCTGGTGCTGGGCCCACACAGCTTCTCTGTTTCAGGCTTGCCGCTCTGAAGCTCAGACGGAGGAGAGCCAGGGCTGGAGGCCAGCCGGGGTCCCTGAGCACAGCCCTCATTCCTCTCTCTTTCCCTGGCCAGGTGCTGTTTGCGCTGAACCAGACCCTGTTGCAGCACGAGAGCGTGCGGGCCGGGAGCCTGCAGGCACCCTACACCACGGAGGACCTCATCAAGCACTACAACTGCGGAGACCTCAACGCTGTCATCTTCAACCACGACACATCCCAGGTGAGGCTCTTTCCCTCCTCCTGAGCCTCAAGGTCACCAGCTCCAAAGATCTCAAGCCAAAGCCACAGGAACCCACTAGGCATTTATTACATACCTACTATGTGCCAGGATAGGCAATCTTTTCTCCAGCATGGTAAGCAGGGGCCATTGTTATCCCCCTTTTGTAGATGGGAAAACTAAGACTCAAAGAAGAAAAGAGACTTGCCCAAGGCCACACAACTTGTTAGTTGTTGAGGTACTGGGAGCAGCACCTTGAGCCAGGTCTGTGTGGCCCTGGGGCCTAGGACTCTAGAAGCTCAGCCTGTGAGACCAGAGAGGCCTCTGAGAGGTTCAGTTCAATATCTGGGAAAATTAAGTCCCAGGCAAGGGGAAGCCCACAGTTACTCAGACCTTGGACTCGAATCCAGCCCAGGCATTTTGCCTTGATTCCAGGCCTAGAGGAAAGACCAACACCAGCTGTTGGACAGTGTGTCGGACCCTGAGGGGCTGCGTGTGGCTCGGCCCTGTTCTGACTCCAGTGTGCCTCCCCGTTGCTCACAGGGTAGATTCCAAGGAACTTCTCAGCGTTCAAGCTGGCCTTGTCTCAGTCCCGGTCCTCTGCCCCACAGACCTTGTTCTGCTGGCCTGTGGAGCGTGTGACTCTTCTCCTAGTGCAGCTTGTCCTCTCATCCCTCTGTGCCTTCGTTCAGGCTCCTCTCTCCTCCTGGATTCCTCCACTTGGCCATGGTCAAATGTCACCTCCTCTGAGGAACCTTCCCAGTGCTCTAGATGGAGTTAGGTGTTCCCCCAGGCACCTTTAGGTCCCCGTGCTTCCCTGTCATGATGCTCAAACATTCATGCACTCAGGAAGCAGTTGAATTAAGCAGAGAAGACCACTTCCCTGCTCAGGACACTGCATGGGCTCCCTGTTTTTCTCAGAGGAAAAGCCAGAGTCTCTGCGGTGGCCTATGTGGCCCTGATGCTCTGCCCCAGCCCCTCCCCTCCCCTTCTGCCCCTTGCTCTCACACACCACTCCAGCCACCCAGGCCTCCTTGCTGTCTCGTAAGCACCCTCACACCGGCTGCTTCCTCTCCCCAGAATGCTCTTCCCCAGGTCTCAGCATGGCTCACTCACTTTCTGCCACTTAGCTCAAATATCATTGTCCCAATGAGGCTGGCCCCAACTGTCCTATCTAGAATTGCAGGCTGACCCCCATTCCACACTCTCATCCCCTTAATTATGCCCCCCTTTGCCCCATGGCCTTTATCATCCTCTAACATACCATAGACTTGATTCATTGATTAGTGACTATTTATTGTCTGCTGCTTTCCACAAGAACATAAGCTCCATGAGGGCAGGGATTTGGGTCTGTTTTATTCATAGATCTATCCCAACTTACTAGAGCAGTCCCTGGCCCAGAATGGGACTCAGTGAATACTCGCCGAATGAATAGATGAAGTTGTTTATAAATGCCAGGCAAGTGCCATGAATAGGTATATAGTGGGGAGCCAGACAGAGCTGCTGCTGGAGGGCTGGCAGTCTCAGGGGAGATGGGGCAATTCCACCAGTAATTACACCAAAGTGTCATCCTGGCTGTGAGAAGAAGTAGAGGACGCAGCGGGTAGGGAATGGGGCTGGGGAGGGAAGGAGAGATTCCCACAAAATGAGATGGGAGGAAGAATGTTCCAGCAGAGGAAAGCACGTGCGAACGAGTCAGAGGCAAGAGAGCAGGAGTGGGTGAGAGCACAGGCTGGAGACATGGCAGGGGCTGGACCATGATACCCATCAGAGCTGAGAGAAGGAGCTATGGGGTGACCTCAAGGAATGGCAAGCTCAGATTTTCCCTGAGCCTCTGTCCAGAATCACTGATTTATCTCTAGAAGGTGGGAACCGCTTCAGGAGTCTCCCAGCAGTGCCCGTACTTGAAGTGGGACAGGGGATGGGGGGATTGATCCTCCCAAATTAGAACAATAACCCAGGCTGTACCCAGGGGTGCTCATGAAGAATCTCGACCCTTGAGGAGAGGGTAGGCAATTCTGCACAGACGCAGAAAAGCCTCAGATCAGGGTAGCAAGGCTGCATCTAATGCCCACGTGCTGATGGAGCAGGGGTCTAGGTGAGGTGGGGCTGTGTCTGCAACTGGAGGCCTTTAAGTCTGTGGGGGGCAGAGGACCCGGAAACCACTCTATCTGCAGTCAGGGAGGTCTTCAGCGAGAAGGTGATCTGGGAACTAGGCTGAGAGTCGAGTCCGCCAGGCAGGGGTAAAGTGGCAGACTGAGCAAGTTGCGTTGGGGGAGTGTGGGAATGTGGGAGGACCTGAAGGAATGGTTTGCGGAATAGGGCGTGGGTCATGCTGGGCCAAGATTGCCTGCTGAGGGACAGAAGCCTGGAGAATTTGAGCCAGAAAGGGGCATGGTCAAAACGATGCCTCTGGCTGCAATGTGGAGGATTATGATGTGGCCTCTGGAGGCCAGGGTGGGACAGGTGCAGGGTCCGTGTTCCTAATGCTGGGCATGGGGACCTGGTATATCTCACTCTTGGCCTACCTGCCTCCCTACTCCACCATCCCCACCTTCAGAAGTGGCTGCAGCACTGGAAGCCCCCAGGCCGTGGGCCCTGGCAGTGCCCTGTCATCAGCAGGGAAATCCAAAGGCCCTCCCCTGGGGAACCTTGCCTGAGCACCCAGCCTGCATTCAGTGCAGTGTGGCCACATGTATTTGTTGTCCAGACCCAGATACTTTTGAGAATGAAGGGTCAGATATAATTCAGGGTCAAAATAATTAACAGGCATGGAGCAGTCTCCTCCAGCCATAAAGCTAGACTGTCATGGTCAACCAGGACATGTGCTCACCCTATTAGGGGCCTCCTCTGGGCTCCCACACACCTCGATGGCCTATCAAAGCACATACCCCACAGTGTGTTTGTGTGAGCATCTGTGAGCCTCATCCGGGGCAGCAGACCCAGCCTGAGCTTGCTCTGTGACCCCCTAGCCTGACACAGCGCCAGAGCTGTGGAAGTTCTCAGATGGTGTCTGTTGTGTGGATGGGGTAAAGAAAGGGAAGGGATGTGACCACTGAGGTTGGTGGCGTCAGCAGACCTGACCCAGCCCTGGCTGCGGGTCAGGAGAGCTGACACTGAAGTCCTCCCCACAGCCCACCCCAACTCTGGGCGACCCATCTCATCACCCCAGCCCAGAGCTGTCACTCCAGAGCTCTGAGGGCCTTACTTGTCCTCTTTTCAGTGTTATCTTGCATCCTGCACTTAAACTTGTCATGGGAGATTTAAGGCCCCCGACAAGGCTAATGACATCATTAATTTGCTTTCATCCCAGCCCTGGCCCAAACCCAGTCCCCATCCTTGGCCTGGAGCCATGAAACATGCAGAGAATGTCGGCAGCAGCAGGGCAACCCAGGGAACCGGAGTGTCTAGCCCAGCTCCTTCATGGCTTTGAAATTTAACTTTTTGGTTCTTGTCCTTGTGAATTTTTTTTTAGCTCCCTAAGGAATGAATGGAAATTCATCTTTCTACAGATGCACATTTGTGGTTAGGAAGCATAGGAAGAAAGGCTGAGCACATCCATAGGTCCCAGGGACCCTTGGAAGAGGGGAAGGGAAGCAGAATGCTTCCCCCAGCTAGTCCCCCAGCTGCATCCCCCAGGCTAGTCATGTAAGAGTTAACATTGATGCGAGACTTCCTTTGTGCCCTGCACTGTGCTAAGTACTTTCCAAAACTCACTTAATCTTTACAACAAAGTATGTTAACCCCACATTACCAGTTTGGAAACTGAGTCTCAGAGAGGCCAAGTAACTTGCTAATTATAGAGAGGCTGCCTAGCTAGTAAGTGGCAGAAGGGGGATTCTAACCCCATTCAGAACCACTATCACTCTACAGCCTCTCCATTCCTTCCTTCATTCATTCATTCACTAGTTCAACAAATATTTATTTGTTGGTACAATGTAGTTTCACATTCTGTCCCATTCCCAAGTAATGGAGAGAAGCCTATGAGGGACATGTTTCTGGAAATAACCATTCCGAGTCAGCCTCTCTGTGCTCCTTCTGCACGCAGACACTTCTGTTGTTTCCTGTAGGTGCATCAAGTCCAAGTGTGGCTTGTTTTGTTCAGGCTGCCATCATCCCTTCCATAATTGGGGGGGAGTGGGGCAGCAGGTAAGAATTCTACTTCTTATTTCTCCCTGGACGACAACTCTGTGCCAGTCCTGATTGAGCACTAGCAGGGCTACTACGTGCAGCTTTGCAGGTTGCACAGTGCACAAGGTTAGCGAACACCAGTCATGTCACATCTTGTTCGTCCCAGACAGCAAGTCAGTCCTTTCTGAAGCAGACGTCCCATGGCACATGTACTTTACCTCCCCCTCACTCTGGGGGACGTAATGGTTCTTGGTCAGCAGATAGCAGAGGCACATGTCCCAGCCTCCACAGAGTTCTTCAGTGTTCAGCTTCCATTGACTCCTCCCTTCTCCTCAGAAGCCACGTGGCTGGGCTGCATGACTCTTTGGGGGGCTAAAACCTACAAGAAATTAGTCTCCTTACACCACACCATTCACCTGCCTCTTCCATTAGTCAGCTAGACCTGGTGTCTTGTGATTCATGCCTGGGTAGGTGAAGACAGAGAAGTGGAAGAGGGGATGCCAGGTGGGAGACATCCTGTGAGAGGTTAGAATGGCACCAACGGGTTTTGGAGAGAAAGAGTATGTTCTGACTCACTGCCTCAGTTTCCTCTATGACCCCGTGTACTTGCTGGAGGGGTGGTGCTGGCACACCTGAACCTGCCATCCAGGTTGGAGAGACAAAATGCTGGGAATGGAAGAACACAGGAGGAGGCAGCAGTGGTTGGGAAGGGACAATGCAGCTTTCTGTCCAAGGCTCCAGGAGCCTTGGCTGGGCACCTTCCTTGTGCCAGGCGCTGGGGAGCAGGAATGACAGAGGCTCTGTCCCTGGACTCAGGGAGTGCTCTGCCTGGCTCAGGGCATGCTACCAATGCTGCTGCCAGCCCTGGGGCTGGGTACAGAGGGCGGGGTGATTGTGCAAGGCCCGGGCAGTTCCAAGCCAGGTTGTTGAGCAGTCCATCCTATGGGGGAAGCTGTGGTCCTGGAGCTGAAGTTTTCAAGAGGGGATGGAGGGATTAGAGTTGTGTCCTGGAGAGTAGTGGGACCTGGGACGGGGAGATGGTGGTGGTCACAGATGGTGGCTCAGGCATTGGGAAGCCAAAGCCAACAATCCCTCCTCTCATGCCTGTAAGGTGGGGTGGGCCAAATGCAGCCCCTGACCACACTGATCCTCTCATTTAATCCTCATGTAGTGTCAGTCTCATCTTACGAGTGCGAAAACAGGGGTTCAGGAAAGTTAAGTAACTGGCCCAGCGCCACACAGCAGCAGAACAGGGCTGAAGCCCAGGTCAGCCTAATCCTGCCCCCTGTGGCCTTTCTGCTACACCAGGCAGCTCATTTGACCCTCCACAACCTCTTGCTGAACTGAATTCCTCATACGTTGACAGAGCTGGGCTTGGTGCTGAAATGAGAGCAGTTAACAAGACGAACACATGCCAGCTGAGGACTCCCGGGACCTCAGTATCTGGGAGCTGAGGTTAAACAGGGCAGCAATGCAGGCAGAATGATGCCTGGGGAGCCCGGCAGCCAGGGCTTGTACCCTGGCCCTGCACTTCGCTAGCTGTGTGACTTTGCACTTGTCTCTGGATCTTTTCCACTCCTGTTTGCTTCATCTACAAAATCAGAATAAACAATGCTCATTTCAGAGGGTTTTGGAATTGATGAGAAACATGTACATAGCCTGTAGCCCACTGTAGGGGCCTAACAGAGGTGAGTTGTTCAACCCCACCCAGGCTGTGCATGCTTATCCGAAGTCCACCTTGCTCCACAGAGAACTGAAGGCAGCCTCTGTCTTGCCTTTACAGCTGCCCAACTTCATCAACACCACCCTCCCGCCACACGAGCAGGTGACAGCCCAGGAGATCGACAGCTACTTCCGCCAGGAGCTCATTTACAAGAGGAACGAGCGCATGGGGAAGAGGGTCATGGCCCTTCTGCAGGAGAACGAGGATAAGATCTGCTTCTTTGCCTTCGGAGCAGGTTTGGGCCAGACTGGGAAGGGACTATTTGCAGGGTCCTGGGAGATTTGCTAGACCCTCCCTGACCTCTGGTTCATCAAGGGAAAAGCTGAGGCCTAGAAGGGGGTGGGAAGAGCCATAGTGCTGAGAGGCGGGGCTGGGACCCAAAGCAGTTCTCTTGCTTCCGGCCAAGGGTTGTTTACTAATGGTCCCCGTGGGTAAGGAAAGTGATCCCTGCCAAGGCTAGGATAACTTCTGTGGCTCCCTCATGCCCCACGTGGCCATACTGAGAGCCCAGATGGTTCAGCCCAGCTTTGGGCCCTCCTAGCAGAGCCAGGTCTGAGGCTTGAGGGCTATGTGGCCCCAAGGGGAGAAGATGGCTCTGGCAGCCCAGCCCTGGCTCCAAATCCCAGCCCAGCCACCCCACCCTGGCTGGTACCTTCTCAAATGCTCAATTCCCTAGTATTAGTCAGGGCTCTCCAGAGAGAACTGACGGGAGAGAGAGGGAGAGAGAGGGGGAGGGAAGGGGAAGGGGTTTTATTAGGGAAATTGGCTCACGTAACTATAGAGACTAAGATGTCACACAACAGCTGTCTGTAAGCTGGAGACCCTGCAATGCCAATACCATGGCTCAGTCCAAGTCCAAAGGCCTCAGAACCAGGGAAGCTGATGGTGCAATTCTCCGTCCAAGGCAGAAGGCCTGAGAACCTGAGGGAGAGGAGGGGAACACTGATGTGAGTCTTGGAGTCCCCAGGCCGAGAACCTGGGGTCCTGATGTTCAGGGGCAGGAGGAGAACAGTGCATCTCACCCTCAGGAGGAGAGGAAATCCTTTCCTCTGCCTTTTTGTTCTATCCAGGCCCAAGCAATTGGATCCCACCCACACTGAGGAAGGATCTCCCCCCGCCCAGTCAACTCAGACTCACATGCCAAGCTCCTCTGGAAACACCCTCACAGACACACCCACAAATAATGCTTTACCAGTTCTCTAGGTATTCATTAATCCAGCCAAGTTGACACCTAAAATTAACCATCACATCCCTATTGTATAGATGGGCTGTAATAGCAGCAACTATTTGGTGAATTAAAAATATCTACCTTGTAGAATAGTTGTAAAGAGTAGTGATAACATTTAAATGGCCTGCCATATAGTAGGAACTCAAAATGGCAGCTACGATCATCATCGTCATCATCATGATTATAATGGATACAGGTATTATCATCACAGTGTGGAACCGTGGACTTGACACTTTCTTCTGGGGGGTCTGGCCTCATGCAAAGGTAAGTCCAGGCGTTCAGGTGCAGGGCTTGCCGAGCGCCTCACTCCCTGTCCCTTCTCTTCTCCCTTCTTCTCCTCCCTTGCTCTCTCTTCCTTTCTCTATAGCTGTCTCTGCCTATGACAGTGGCATCTATGTTGGGACCAGGATACTGTATTTGCCTCCTTTATTCGTCAGCTTTTGCTCTGTAGCTTAGAGCAAAACACATTTATTTCTTGCTCATGTGACCTGCAGTTTGGGTTGGCAGGATTCACCTCCCATCTTGTGAGAGTCAGACAAGCTGGCTTGTGGATATGTTCACCCTGCCTGGTGCTGCCAGGCAGCCCTTGCCTTCCCGGCCATCACCCACACACTGCCCTCCAGGTCGAGAAGTCAGTCCGTCCCACAAGGGCCCTATGAACATCCTGATTTCGTAATGGGGTATGTCCACTATTGCAGGTCTGTACCCCCATTCAGCTCTAAATATTTCAAGGGCAAGTGCCAGAGGTACATCTGTCCAGGCCTCTCCTGCCTTTGCAGCCCTCAGTGAGTAGAGGCACATGGGAGGGGCTCAGAAATGGATGCAGGACCCTGGGGACAGCCTCTTTAAGGCCACAGCAGCTGGGCAGAAAGTGTTCTGGGCTTACATTGGAGCTCTGCCTTGGCCTGTTGTGGCCTCTGGCAAGTCCCTTCTCCTCTTGCGGTCTCAATTTACTCATCAGGACAGGAGAAGCCAGGACTGGCTTGAGGCATCTGGACACCAGGAGATATTCAGACACAGGTTTCAGAGAAAGGAGGGGTTCATCTTAGGGGGGTCTGGAGAAGCTTCCTGGAAGAGCCGGCAGGAACAGGACCTTGACTGATGCATGGAGAGTGCAAAGCCACTCTCCAGATGCAGGACACCTGCTGGAGGTCTGGTGTGGGTCAGGACAGCTTTGAGGACCATGTAGAGAGGTTCTCTCCAAGCAGCCTCCCCTCCGATTCCCCATGCAGCTGCCCCCCATGCCTCCCTCTCAAGGGCATCTGGGCAGTGCATCCCGTTCTGGAACAGCCCCCCCACTGACTTCAAAAGGGGAGCCACTCTGAGTCAACCAGCCCCCAGGCTCTTCCCCAGGCCTAGAAGGAGCCCCAACAGAATCCAGTCATTGGAACTCAGTCATAGTTACGGATTGGAGTTACAGTCATTGGAACCCCAGAGAGTCCAGTCACTGACGGAGGCAAAGGAAAGAAGCAGCATTCCCCAAGTGGACAGGCCTCCCTGCCCTGCCTGCCTTAGGTCTCAGGACCAGAGTCACCAAGGGCCTGAGGATAGCTAATGCCAGCTCTCTCCTGTGGGTGAGGAAGCAGGAGAGTCTAAAGATGGAAATCACAGCCAGGTGAGCAGCCCTGGACACTCACCTCCTTTTCCTGAAACCCCAAGTCTGTGGGGGCACAAATGTCCACTCAAGCACCAGGACAGTACACAGGCATCTTCTTAACTCTCCCATCTCCAATGTTCAGTCAGTGTCTGGTCAGTCCTGTAGACAGATCACCAGAAAGACCTCCCACGTCTGCTCTGTCCAGCCCCAGTGCCACTATCCCGGCCCGAGCATCCATCAGCTCAGCCTCCTGGCCTTCTCCCTGCCTCCAGACTACTCTCCACATTGTGGCCAGTGAATGGTGCAGGGTCTGTCTTCCACTCTACCACAGCCTCAGGGAAGGCAGGCAACACGTACTCATCACTGTGTCTTTGGTAGCGTGTAATAGGTTTCAAGATTGCTGAGTGAATGAAAGAATGACTCAGTGAAGGAATGAGCAAATGAATGAACACTGACCAGAGCCTCCTGTCTGCTCTGGGCCTAATGAGCTTATTAGGCTAGGCCAGCAGTAAAGCCAGGGCAAGGCGAGCCCCGTCTTGGCTCTCTTGGACCCACTCTCCAAAAGCAGCAGGTCTGAAGGCATATGCAGATCTTGCTGGCAGCTGTCACTGCCCTGGCTCAGCCACACCTGGAACAAGTGGCTCACTCTGCACAGCAAATCTGCCCTTGAGTAGAAAACTTCAGAGCTGGACAGAGCCTCTGAGCTCAAGGCGGCCCACCTCATCATAGCTGTGAGCAGACTGAGGTCCACAGAGAGCAGGGACATGGGCAAAGCTCAGAGCAAGTCGGGGACAGAGCCAGGGCCAGACCCCAGGCCCAGGAGCTGCGGTCCAAGAGCTCTGTTTTCACGCGTGGGGCATCAAGCCAGCTGAGCTGTCCTATGACAGAGTCAGCATATTGGCATGGGACGCACCCAAGTGAAATCTGTGGTGAGAGGAGTCCACTCCCACCTCGTTACTTTCTCATGGTCGTGTAACTCCTGAGTCCCACATCCGATGAGAGGCTGAAAGATTTATGTGCAGGGCTGGGGCCAGGCACTCACTCAGTGCAGTGCAACCTGCACCCGCTCCACTCCCCATGCTGTCTGATGCCCCTGCAGCTCCATCTCAGCCCTTCCCAGGCTGCCAGGCAGTGAGGACCTCAAGGCTCAGCTGAACTCTTGTTGCCCATCACCTGCCAGGTCCTCAAAGAAAGCACAGGACTCCCCAAGACTGCGAAAGCGGGGAGGGACTGTACTACTAGGAAAATACCTGTCCATCTCCCAGGCATGTGTCTGCTCATGCAAAGGTCTCTCAGATCCAGAGTCCATGGGTGTCTCTACAAAATATCTTAGGAAACAGAAACTGGATTATAAGACACCTTGGCCACTATCAGCCCAGGCTTGCCAGGTGTCAGAGCCAGGCACCTGCTGAGGTTCTGCCATTCAGGGCCAGCTGCAGAGTCCCACCCAAGGCCCCAAAGTCTCCATAGTTCTGGAGCTCTGGGAGAGGCAAAACAAGCGAAGGTGAGAGATGGAGCCTCCACCTGCCTGGCCCCTCCAGTGATTATTAAAACCCTCCCCCAGCTCACCCTGTCTCCAGAATTTCACCCTGACTGCCCACAAGGACAGTCTGGGATTCCCAGCACTGAAAGTATTCCCAGCACTGGCCCTTCCTCTGTTCTGCTCTAAGGGGGCTTCAGTGCAAAAGCCAAGAGGCCTGGGTGTAAAATATGTCCCTACCACTGGCAGCTAAGAGACCCTGGGAAAGCCATTTCACCTCCAAGGGCCTCAGTCCCTCATCTATAAAATGGTGATAATACACCTCCCTCATTGGATTGTGCCAGATATGCTCATTTTAGATCATAGGATTAAAACTCTCTACCAGGTGGAGGGATTCTTATAATAACCCCTATTGTGTGCCAGCAGCCATTCCAGGCTCTTTGAGCACATTGCCTCTGAGCTTCACACTAACACCATGAGATGGGTTTTAGGATACTCATTTTGCAGATGGAAGCTGAGGCTTGGAGGGGATGCATGGCTTCCATGCAGCAGACCTTCGAGTTGAACCCTGGCCTTTTGGGTCCCAGTTATGGCGTTTCCCCTGCACGTGGTGCTCTTGCTATATACATTCAGAAATGGTGACAATTTTGTGGAAAGGGGTACGTGTCTGTTTAGCTGGTATACCTCACAGAAGAACACTCTTCTTAGCGTCTGTGATGTTCCTCATCCTGGTTCTGTCTGATGCCTTCTGAAGAACACTCAGCAGGTTCAGGGGCAGGTGGGGTGCAGACGTGTATTCCAACTCTAAGCAGGCCTAGATGATGTCTGGGCACCCAGATTGAAGCCCCACCTCTCCAGGAGGTGCCTGCGGCCAGTGTGCAAGCCCAGATACTCTAGAATGAGCCAGGTTGCTGCCATGAAGGGTTGTGTCAGCACGAGGGGAGAGGAGGCCCATTTCCTGACTGCTAGGTTCATGCACTTGGACAAGCTGAGTCTGAAGGGCCCCCAAGACCATCTAGTGCAGTTGCTTGAAGATGCAGGTCCCTGGACTTCCTCTGGTGTACAAGTAACAGAGAAAAATAAGTAGACAGTGATGGACTTTATTTATTAGTTAAATTTATTCAATTTACAGTTTTACCTTATGTTCTGAAATTATCACCTTACTACTGTGTTTGAAGTTAAAATATACTTAAAAAAATGATCCTGATAGAAGGCAGATAGGGATCTCAAAGTCCTTACTTGGAAGAATTAAAAGCTGGTAACTATTGTCCCCCCGTCCACCTACCATTTTTTTAGATGGGAAAGAACTGGATATGCTTAAAACATGGAAAGAATACACTATGCTGAATGAGGCTGATGATACAGGAGAGAGAGAGGAAAAATTACAAGCCTGAGGTTCCAAGAAGGTATGAAGGGTGGGACCGGAGCTCAGGTCCAGGGTTTGTCCTTGGGTAGAGGAGGGTACCGCCTCACCTGTAACCAAAGGGAAGAAGGAAGGAGTCTGGCAGGCAGGTAATTTTGGTGGAACAGTGAGCAAATTCTCAACTGATGGTTTCTAATCAGAGCTCCACTCTCTAAACTAGAAGGTGAAGTCATCTGCAGAGAAAAAGGAGGAAGGTGGGAAGGTTCTTGGTTTGAAGAGGGGAAAACATTTGACTTAAATGCAAGAGAGATTGGCCACAAGAACTGACCAGGACAAGAGGTCAAATAGTTTCATCTCATGGGTCAGTGGGGATTGATTGGAAGTGGTTGCCTGGAGGGTGATGGTGTAAAGGATGATAAAACCACATCAGAGCACAGCAGAGAAGAGATCCTGATTGACTGGTGATGTCTGCTATGGACCAGGATGAGGAGACATGCCTGCCACAAATCTCTGTACTAGGAACACAGAGGACACTGACTAGCAGTGAGCGCCAACGAGCCTGCCAAGTCGCAGGCTGTAAGGTTTTCTCCAGCAACACCAAACAGCACGTGTTCTGTCCCCCAGGCCTGTCTCCTGATTTTATCCTAGTGCCCACTGCTCAGTGATCATCCCATTGCATGTGAACTACTCCAGGTCAGGGCCCGTACGCCTCAGAATTGCCAACCCTAGTAGGCGTAGTAAAGACATACAGTGCTGGAGCAAATCACAGAATAAAGTTCATTCCATTCAGTCACATGGTATCTCCTGGGCCCCATGCCTTGCTGGGGAGAGGGGAGGGAGTTTCAGTCCCAGGCACTAGAGGAAAATGACAATTTGTCTCTAGTACCAGGAAAATGAGTTTTCTCAAGATGATTACTTGTTCAGCCATCCAAGAATCCTCCAGCATTTTTCTTTTTTTTTTTTTCCTTCAAGAATAGAATGAGTAATGTAGGAACTGGAGGAGCTGGGTTGGAGACATGAGCCACACCCAGGGGTGGACTAGGTACATTCTAGGGCCCTTTGATTCTAAACTCTGAGAACCAGTAGTTCTCGTACATTCTCTGACCCTAGTATACCATAATCTGAATATAATTCTAACTTCTGACATTCCAAATCTGTTGACCCTAACATCCTATTGATCTGAGATTGCATGGTTCTAACGTGCTATCATGATAACGTTCTAACATCATAGCATAGCATAGTTTGCTTCAACCACTCTTGGATTTCTTGGGAGGAGTATGGGGCTGAGAGCCTTCCAGGACCTGGAAATCCTTCCACTCCCTGCAGGAAGCAGAAGTCCAGGCAGAAAGCAGGATTTGAAGAGTTAAAGATGGGCTGTGTGAGGACCAGAGACGGGGGCACTGAACCCCTGATTCCAGTGCCTGCACATCCAGCACATTCCATTTCCAGGCCACTCCAGCCTGTTTCTTACCTCAGCTGAAGTGCTACAGGCCCAGAATCAGAAACATGACCATGGAAAAAATAAAGAAAGGAAGAAAAAGAAACATGCTCACAGGGCTCGGACACAGAAACACATTAGTGGTGAAGACCCAGGCTTGAGAGAAGGGAGAGATAGGTAGAAGCCCAACATACCAAACACCATTAATATCTTTTTTATTAATAACAACAGCAATTGCTCCCTGGAAACTAGGCACCCTCCTGCATATGACCCCCACATCCTCAATTCCTCTTGGAGGGAGACAGGCTGGTATTTATGATTCCATTTGACAGATAGGTAAACTGAGGTGCAGATGGAAACTTAGAGTCTTAGTACTGGAGTGAAATGATAGGTGCACTGTCTAGGCTGTTCTTCCTGATGGCCAGCCTCCCTAAAAAAATATCTAGCTGCTGCTTGGGCTCTCTGATCTTCTGAGAATGCACTTCCTCCCCCTTTTCTGCTGGGTCTTCCATAACCTCCTCTGTGGGCTCCCACAGTCCCCTAGGATGTCCTTGTCACAGCCCTGCTCATGCTGAACACATTGGTCATCTCTCAGTCTAGACTGGTCACTCCCTAAGCACTGAGAAAGTGTTGTTACCACTTGTTGAGTGAATGAATGAATGAATGAATGCACCAACCCCAACGTTCATAAGCAGAAATGCTCCCTGGCCCTACATCACCCTACAGCAATACCTGGACTAGACTCTACAACTGCCACCCCCATGGTGGGAGACCAAGGGGCCCAGAACATCCTATCTGCCATTTGGAAGGTGAGCCTGGATCGACAAATGAAAAGACCTGACAACCAACTAGAGAGTCCCAGAGACTGTTGAGCAAACTGTGCAGTCAGAGGCTGGAGGAAGAGGGAGTCTAGTGCTAGTATTTAGGAAGAGGAAGCAGCAGGATGGTTAGGGAGGGAATCTGCGAGAAGGGAAAGAAAGTAGGGTAAGGTGAGAGTTAAGTCAAGGACACGAGGATGGAAAAGGGAAATGGCCTAGTGCCGTGGAAACTTCTTGCACTCTGAGACCTTTCCTTTGGCATTCTCAGAGCCTTCCCTCCCCCTCTGCACAGTGAGGGGCTTAGGTAAAGTGAGGCTAAAGTCTCTTTTGGTCCCAACATTCAGCAGTTCCATGAATGCCTAACAGAGGTTTGCGTGATTGGCATTGAAAGGACGCAGGGTAAGTCAGAGAAGGCTTCCAGGAGGAGGTGAGAACTCGTTAAAATTTCCCTGATGCAGGTCCACTTGCCATCTAGTTCCTCTCATCATCCCTGTAGTCCTCAGGACAAGACCCAAACCCACCTCCTCCTCCCCCTTGTTTCTTCACTTGATGGCCTCAGTAGCAGAAACCCCTCAGTGCTCATGGCTGGCATAGAAGAGCAGCCTTGGTCCCTCAGGGCCTTTTAACCTTAGAAATAAAAGGCAGCACACACCCAGCTGCTTTCTCCTCTCATAGACAAGTGCCCATGGCCTGCCACTCTGCCCAAGCAGGAACATGAGGCCACAGCATCCAGAAGTGTTTCAGAATTTCCAACAGTGCTTCAAAGGCCTTTGCGCCCCACCACATATACATCTGGCAGCTGGAACACCTGCTATGGGCTGTGATTGGAGTCAACGTTCCTGTTTGAGCCCAGAGCTTCCAGCCAGCCAGAGGCACATCCTAGCTTCTGGTTTGTCCCTAGCTGGAGCCAGCCCTGACCCTCCAAAACAGGGGACAGTAGAGAAGACCAGAGTGCCCCTGTCCCAGACTGGATCTCTAGGGCTCCTCTATTAGTAAACAAGAATTTACAGATCTCAGCTATGGGCTCAGCATTCTGCTAGACAGTGTGGGAAAGGCAAGAGAAGTGTCACAGATTAAGAGTATGGGCCTGAAGCCAGACTGTATGAGTTAGAAACCCAGCGCTTCTGCTGGTAAGAGGCAGCCTTGGGCAGATCAGCTGCTCAGCCTCTCTCAGCCCTCAGATCCCCCTCTGTAAATGAGCTAGCATTGTACAGCTCAGGTCCTGGCATGGTAAAATCGCTCCATAAATGTGAGCTCTTGTGTTACCACTGTTATTTCAGGGTCGCTGGTCCCTTGGAACCCAGAGTTCTCCAAGGATGGGATCCCCATGCAGGAAAGTAGAGCCATTGGGGAAGAGGGGCCAGAAGTGCTTCTTAGCCTCTGAGAACTAAGCTGGGACACTGCAGGGAAACCCCAAGTGCCAGTATCAGCTCCAAGTGACAGTGAGGCTCAGGAGGGGATGGGCCTATCTGACTGGCCGACAGGGGGCTCCCTGGGGTCCTGAGGTGCTGTAACTCAAGAACAAGAGCCTCTGAATGTTATAAGAGGAGTTACCATGACCACAGCAATCCCTGGGCTGGGCACTGGCCCCTGCAGTTCTCAGAACTCATCACAGGCCCCCTCCTGTGCTGACCTGGAATCTCCCTGCATGGTCATTGCCTGGGTCTGGAGCAGTCTCACCCAGGAGGAAAGGGGGCCATATTTGACTCATCTTAGGGCACAGGCTGGTCAGACTGCCAGGATCTGTGTCCTCACCGATGGGACAGGGCAGCATGCACAGAGGAGGCTATCTGGCCTCCAAACCAAATGCTAATTTAAAGGGATCTGGTCCAAGGGAAATGAAAAACTTAAACCCTGAGAATTTTAGAAGAATCAAGAGGGTTGGCTTGATTGGGTGGTGCCTTTAAAGAGGAAGTTCCTGAATCGGACCTTCAGCCTGGGCAACCATCACACAGGTGTCAGAGGCCCCAGAGCAGATCCCGCCCCAAAGGGAGCCTCGCCTACAGCGGGTGGCCCCAGCCTCTGCAGCTGCCTCCACGAAGTGCCCTCAACATGGACACACCTGCGCCATATCTGGGCTCAGGTCTGGCTCTGCCGCTTGGTGCCTGGCTGGGGCAGGTTCTGTTAGCTTCAGCAGGATGGTTGTGAGGGTAAAAGAGAAAACGAATCAGTGTGTGGTGCATTCTAAGTGCTGGAGAATGGCAGGCAGGTTGCTGTTCTTCATGTCTGTGTTGTCTTTACAGTATTAACACAGAGCTGAGCTAGCCAGAGGATGGCCTGGGACTTTTTCCTTTTTGATATCCTGAATTCCAGCAGCCTCCAAAGAAGAGCAGGCGGCGAAGGCTGATAATACAGATCGAATCTCTTGTTTGATCACCAGCTCCCCATAGGAGGTCTGCATCACCTACACAGGCCTTACAAGCACTCACAAACCTGCTGCTTACACAGCTCCAGGTGTGGGGCACTCGTTTCCTTATAGCTGGACAGTTAGTTAGTTGCCTGAGAGAGTGTTCTTTGGTCCCATCTGAAACCTGCCCCCTTCACTTTGTCCTGCAGCCATCAGAATTCCACAGCTTGTCCCTCCTGCCCCAAACTTTGCTGTTGCCCATCCCCCCATTCCCTTTATATTCCAATGACTGAAGGGTGCATGGCACATGCCGCACCCTTCTCCCCTAGTACCCGTGCCCATCATGCCCTCCCCCAGGAACACCCTCCCACCCCTTCCTCTGCAACCCAAGGCCCGAGCATCCCTGGTCCCTGCGTGGGACCTGCTGTCCTGTAAGTGTCTACTTGCCCATCTCCCTTCCACACTGTGACCTCCTCAGGGGTGGGGACCGCATGCCTCAGCTTCTGGCATGAGGCTGGGTACAGAGAAGGTGTCATCTGTTCCGGGTGAACTCAAAAGGCCCCAGCCCTGCCCTGGGTTGGTCACAAAGCAAGAGAGGAAGCTCAGGTCTGCCAGTGTCCCACTAGACACTCCCTGGAAGACTAGAACCCCTGGGTCCCCCAATTGTCTGTCCATCCACTGGTCCTCCTGTCCAGCCTGCTTGTCACACTTCCTCAGGAAAACAAACACCCCAGTAGCTTGATATCCGGCTGGCCAGTCCTGGCAGCTAGATTAGCATTTGAAAGTTTCCCTTGCATTAATTTCAGACGGAACATAAATATGGGCTTGGGATGCCTCTTTCAGGAGAAAACTGGAAACCCGGTGTACTCACAGGAGAGAAAACATGTGTGCTGGCCGAGGGGAGCCCGTGTTACTTTGGAGCCTTTGTGGGAACATCTGGTTCTCCCCTCCTCCCCCCCCCAGCCCCCTAACATGGCCTTGCAATTGCCCTGTTAATTGGTGTATTGTTCTTGCTGAGCACTCCTACACGCTTCTCTCCAATCTGGTGAACCTTGGAAGGTACACATGTTTCTGACAATTTCCTGCCCCAAAATGTGAACATGGGATCCCTAGCAGCTGCCAAAACTTCAGAGAGGGTGTACTGGAATGTGCAGTGAACTGGGACATCTCTGGATTGAAGTCCAGGCTTTGCCTTTTACCGGCTATGTGACCTTGGGCAAGTCCCATCCCCTCACTGAGCCTCAGTTTCCTCATCTGTAAACAGGGACGTCAAAGGGCGGCTGCAAGGATGAAATGAAATGATGTTTGAGAGGCATCATGTACCCAAGAGGCCCCCTAAGTATGAGTTTGTGTTCAGGTCATCAAATGATGGAGTCACAGAGGTGAAAGGAAACATGAGAGCCTGTGGCCTAACGCCATGTGGGGAAACCGATGCATAAAGAGGGAAGGGAAATTGCCCAAGGTCGATTGATGAACTGAGTTTTCTGTCCTAACCCCAGGACAGGATTCTTCTCTCTACCCTGCCTTCCTGTGGGAGAGGGTCAGGTGGGGCTGTCAGGCTGTGCCCAGCTGACAGGCAGGAGCTAGATCTGACCTGTGCTCCCCTCACAGAGCCTTGTGCCCTGGCACAGGCCTGTTTGCATCTGGATGAAAGGGAGCCTTTTTCTCTGCACTAAGACATCATGGGGGCTGCACCCACTCAGAGCAAGATAACTTTTCCTGCTTATAGATTAATGTCCTCTAAGTGGGACTCTGGCTTATCTCAAGGGAATCAAGTACCAACCAACCCAGCCCACCATTTTTAAGACCTAATCCCCCTCCAGGCCCTTGCTTCTCCTTGCTTTGCTTGTCTTCCTGCACACCTCCTTCCGAATCCCACCCATCGTGGGAGTGCTCGCTACATGAGCCCCTCCTCCAGGAAGCCGTCCTTGATGTCCTCAGTGAATTAGTCTCTCCTCCACCATGCCCTTTGTTTTCATTTCTGGGTCCCCTTTCTCCTTTCTCCTCCTCTTTTCTCTCCTTCCCTTACTGTCTCTGTCTCTTTGTATCTCTTTGCCCTATCCTTGTCTCTTTCTATGTCTTTCTCTTTTTGTCTCTGTATCTCTCACTGCCCGTCTCTGGGCCCCTCTCTCCTCCTCTTGTCTTTCTGCGATTTCCCTAGGTCCTGGCGCTGTCTTCCTCTCCCGTGTCCCTCTCTGTGGCTCTCCCTGTTCTTCTCCCTACCTCTCTCTCTGTGTCTCCTCTCTCCCTCTCTCTGTCTCCATGCTTCTGTGTGTCCCATCCCCCAGGATCCTCCCTGTCTCCCCCTCGCCATCCACACGGCCTCAGCAGATGAACTGGAACATGTCTTCCTGCAGAGAGCTGGCCAGAGAACAGCTGTCAGTGCTGGAAGGAGCTGCTGAGTAGTGGCCAGGAGACCCTGGGAGCCTAGGCAAGCCGTGCAGGCTAAGCCCCAGCATCGTGGGGCCCTTTTGGAATATTTCCCTGACCTTCCCTGCAGGTTCCAGGATGGGTGTGGTGCCTTTTTCAGGATTTGTGACCTTGGAGGAGAGCCGAAGCCCTGTCTGCCAGCCCCTGGGGACAGCATGCGCTGGGCTCTGACTCAGAGACTGGTCCAAGGTCCAACCTCCTGGGATTGGTGAAATCTGGAAGAGCATCAATCACCAAGGGGCAGGGCTGGGCTGCAAGAGGAGAGGATAGTGAGCTCAGGTCTCCTGGGGATAGGATGAGATCATGGAAAGGATATGGAGTAACAAGTTCTGTCACTCCTTCACTCAACAAACATTCCCAGAGCCACTGCCATGTGCCAGACTGGGGCTTAGCTCTGGGGACAAAGATGAATCAGGCGTGGCCCCTGAACTGGAAAAGTTCACAGTTCCCCCTCAGGTGACTGGTCGGGAACACATTCTGACAGAGTCAGCTCTGGAGTGTGGGAAGATCATTTTAGCTGCAGTGAAGAGAGTGAACTGGAGAGAACAAGGAGGACAGTTTCTGCAGTGATTCAGGCAGACTCCGATGGTGACCTGGGGCAGAGTCAAGCAGGTTTAGGAGGTATTTCAGGGGGACTCGGGGTTGATTGTAGGAGGACGTGGAGGGAGAAGTCAAGACAAGACCTGCTGGGCTTGGATAGCAGAGCTCAGTCGGGACACATCCCTGGAGAGAAGGGTGAGTTAGATTTTGCAGGTTCTGAGGATTAGATGGAGATATCCAGTAGGACACTGGACAAATGAGTCTGGGCTAAGGTGGCAATTCCAGAGTGGTCAGCATTGTACGGTAACTGAAACTGTCAGGGTGGATGGTTTGTCCACGGAGTGACAGTAGAGTGAGAAGAAAAGAGGCCCAGGGCAGGGTTCTCTACAGTTACTGGGCAGGACACAGAGGAACCCCCAAGGAGGACAGAAAGGGAAGTTGCCAGTTTGGCCAACCCAACTGTGGGGTCCTGTGTAACCAAGCCCCAGAGAGTGGTGGGAACATGGGCAAGACTGTATGGTACACAACTTGCACCATGCAGTTCTGGGACACAGTCTGCATGGAGCGGCGCCTCCTGGAGTTGTGCAAGGAGGAGCCTCATGGCGGGGACACCATTCTCCCTGCCCTGGAGGGAGGACAGGGAAGATGGGTGTGGCTTGGAGAAGCAGAGAGTCAGAATTTGAAGGGATCATTTCCATTTTCTTGAAGTACCTAAAGTCTTCTGTTTAGGGTCTTAAGGAGAGCAAGAAAGATCTAGAACCACTGAGGTAGAGGGAATGATGGGTGCGCCAACCAGACATGTGAAGTGTTGCTACGCACTGCTCAGGACCCAGCGGCGTTCTGTGAGGCCTGCGTTGTTAAAGCCATGCCAGGGCCATGCTGGGGCCTGGGCCCCTCTGAATGTCTCCTCTGCCCAGCCCCAGAAAGGCTCCTTTGGAGCAGCAGTCAGTAACTATCTCCAGCTGCTCCTATGCAGCTTGGGGCAGGGCTGTTTCCCTGTGGCTCTTGAAATCCTCTGGGTAAACACAGGGACCACACTTGGGTTGCCAGGCCCTCATCTTTAAACAGGTCTCTGTGGAGGCCTTTACTGCCGAGAGTGGGGTCTAGGAGCTGCTGGCAGAGGCCCTGCCGCCTGTGCATGGGAGGCTGCTGCTCCTGTCTCTTCCAGCCCAATCATGCTGTGGGGGCAGGCAAGAGTGGGCATGACTCTGTGGCCCAGCCAGGGATTGTCCTCAGCCCATCACTCAGGACTGCAGTCTGGGCTTCTCCAGAGCACATTCACTCCCCCTGCCTCCTTAGGGCTTTACAACTGCCCCAAGGAGTTAGCCAAAGGGCTATGGGCCCATCAGACACACAGAAAACTGAGGCTGGTGGTGGGGAAGCCACTTGATCAGGATCACAGGCTGAGGGGAAGACTCAGAGCTTTGGCAGGAGCCTGGGTCTTCTGTCCTCAACAGCGCTAGGGTGGGGCAAGAGCTCTAGAAAAGCCTGCTTGTGCCTGTGGGGTCCCTGTCTTTTCTGCAGTCAGCCCCCAAACATGCTTGCTCACCTCCTGGTCTCTGCACATGCTGTTCGCCCTGTCTGGAACACCCTCCCCCTCAGTGCCACCCCACCCCATCCTCACCTAGCTGAGTCTCATCCCACCATCCAGGATCTGCCCTGACCCCAGTCTAGCTTAGATGCCTCTGTGAACCCTCATGGCCTCCTGTGCCTCCCTCTGCATCATCATACTTAGTGACCAGATCACAAGAGTCCCACTACAGACTGAGTGCCTGGAACGGGACCCATTCACCACTGCCCAGCACAAGATATGCACTCAGTCAATGTTTGTTAAATGAATGAAATGAATAGGGGAGAAAGGAAGGGAGGGAGGAAGGGATGAAGGAGGAAGAGGAGGGGGAAATATATTTTCATAAGGGTCTCTGGAGTCAAACAAAAACCTTCCCCATAGACTTTGAGAACTGGAGGAGCCCATAGATACAGGTTAAGTATCGCTTATCTGAAATGCTTGGACCAGAACAGTTTCAGATTTCAGATTTTTTTGGATTTTGAATATTTGCAGAATACATACCAGTTGAATACTACTACTGCAAAATTCAAAATGCTCTAATAAGCATTTCCTTTGAAGAGCACATCAGTGCTCAAAAAGCTTTGGGTTTTGGAGCATTTGAATTTCAGATTTTTGGATTAGGGATGCTCAACCTGTATTGTGCAGCCCAAATTCTTCCCTTTTATGTAGAGAAACTGAGGATATTAGATGGTAATAGGTGTGCCCAAGTTCTCAGTGAGCATGGTAGGTGCTGGACTAAAACCCCTGGCAATCCCAGTGATCCCCAGGTGGGACTCCAGGGACTGGCAGACCAGCAGGCGGGAGTTCATTGGGCTGGGGAAGTCATGAAACCAGCCAGGGTGTGCAAGTCTGGTGGGCTGGGGGCTGCAGGGTTCACTCCTCTGCTCCAGCTGCTGTGCAGTCTCAGGCTGGCTCCCTGT
Organism: Galeopterus variegatus; assembly: GCF_000696425.1. Lineage (NCBI taxonomy): Eukaryota > Metazoa > Chordata > Mammalia > Dermoptera > Cynocephalidae > Galeopterus > Galeopterus variegatus. Next base: position 55,802 of record NW_007734437.1, read on the forward strand.
GCCAGAGCCTCTCCATTCCCTGACAGCTTGTCCACTTTCTGTTCTAGATCTCCCTGGGGCTGTCAGCATGCTGACCTTCCAGCCTCCCACCTGTCACCACCCGTCACAGGCAATTAGAGGAATAGTGCAGGGGTTTCCCCCCAGGTTTTGGGATGAACAGTGAACAGGAATGGGGAGTGCTGCCCACGTGAGTGGGGCTGCAGGGCAGACCCACAGCGGGAGAGGAGACTGAGGCCCAGGAGGCAGATAGTCGTCACTAGGTGCTGAATCCCAGCAGCTCCTACATCCAGTCGGGTGGCCTCTGAGGATTCTTCCTAACCAAAGCCTGGGAGAGGCTTCCCCTGAATTCTCAGACCTCAGGCTAGCATCCCAACAGGAGGGCAATTTCCACTCTCACCTGGGGCTTTGGACTAAATTATGCATTTCTCTATTCCCAATGCCTAGCATGGGGCTGGCCACAGTGCAAACGCGTCATAAGCATTGGCTGAATGGATGACAGTGGGTAGGGACGAGGTGGAGGCCAGCCTCTCTCCCCACACACACCTCTGGAGGGTTCGGTTTTGTACTTGTACCTCCTCTAGGCCACTGTCCTGTCTGCTGGACCCTGCCATCAGTGGGGTTTTGTTGGTCTCCCCTACTGGTATCTTACCTCAATGAGGCGTCAGTGGCCATTGCAGCACGGGGGCCATAGTGTGTGCTCCATGAATGTCAGCTAGATGGTGAACACGTAAACCCGTGAATGTGCGGGTCCAGGCAGCACATGCTAAGCCTGTGCCTGGCAGTGGAGACATGGTCTCTGTCCTATGGGAGGCTGGTGAGGAGACCGACATGGACACATAGAACTCCACGCCCATGCTAAGGGCAGGAGGCACGAGTTGCTGATGGAACTTACATGGATGAGCCAGAGACCTGCGGGGGACTTGAGGGCTTCTTGGATGGGGCCTTGTATGACTGCTGAAGGCTGTCCCAGCCTGACCATCAGGGGCTGGTGTCAACTTAGTGGCGTGAGGCACAGCCATGCAACAGGAGGCACCTGGAGCTCGCACTACATGCCACCGTTTCTGTAGTCATCACAGTAGTCCTGGAGGCTGCTATGACATGCAGCCCACTTTACAGATGAGGACACTGAGGCATAGGACTACAACCAGTAAGCACAGAGCCAGGATTTGGGCCTGGGCAGGGTGGCTCCAGGACCACGTTTTATCACTGTGCTATACTGCCTCTAGGGAGTCTGGGGCCTCAACACTGGGTTAGGTTACTGGCCCAGATGCAGACCTAGGGGACGGCCTAAGGCCATCCCCAGTGGCTAGTGACCTGGCATATGGCTGAGCCTGCTTTGTTCCTTGTGTTCCAGGTCACTTTCTGGGGAACAACACCGTCATCGACGTTCTACGGCAGGCAGGGCTGGAAGTGGATCACACACCTGCAGGGCAGGACATCCACAGGTGAGCAGCCAGGGCATATGGGAGTGTCTTGGAATTAGGAGACATTGGGAGTGTCTGACCTGCCACCACCCTCCTGCGGGCCAGGCCAGACAATGTACTGCATAGCTGCCTGCCACCTGCCTTCCTGCTCAGGCCTACAGGGAGAGTTGTTGAGAAGCCTCTGCAAGACAGGGCCACGTGGGGATGGGCCTTGACCAGGCACCTAACAGTGTTGGTGTGGGCTGAGGTGGGAGACTTGAAAGGAGGTAATGGTGTGGGGCCAGGGCATGACAGTGGGAATGGGAGCAGCATTAGGATTTAAGAGGTGCTTAGGACTTAGACACTGGTGAATTGGGTGGGGTGGAAGGACTCTCTAAAACTCCCGGGTTGCTACCTGGAGGACTGGGTGGATGCCCAGCTTGAGTCGAGGTGATGCCATGGCATCTTCCCTGTGTCCCAGCCCCCGCCATGGCAGTCCCACTGCCCACCCACACCTGGGCCTCACCTTCTCGACTGTACCTTCTCCACTGCCACCTCCAGCTGTGCCCCCGATCCCTGCTTTGCCTGCCAGGGCATGCTCACTCTGCTCAAAAAGCCACTACTGGTCATCCTCTCTTCCTGTGGGGGTTTCCTGTCCCCACCCCTCACCCTCAGTCTGAGCACTGCCCACGGGCAGGGACCAGCTCAGCCCATCTGTGGGTCCACAGCACCAGCACCAGGCCAAGCATGGTGAAGGTGGCAGCCAGAGCCAGGCTTTAGGTCCTGGGCAGCCACAGAGGTCAGTGACAGAATCCTCAAACTCAGGGGTTCAATATGGCCCACGCTCCAGCTTTTATGCAGAAACAGTTCTCACCGAGCCATAAGGGCAGTGACAATGTGATTTCAGCCCCGTCCCTGACATTATAAGACCCAGAGTTTGAAAGAAGCTTGAATAATCATAGTTGATACTTATTGGCTGCTCACCTTTAACTCATTTAGTCTTCACAAAAACCCCACGAGGAGCTATGAGTATCCCTGCTTTATAACTGAGGAACCTGAGGCCCAGAGAGGTGTGGTTACGTGCAGAAGGACACACAGCTTGTGTAAGTGCAAGTGTGGCTCTAAGGTGTCCCTGACTCCTTCCCACTCCTTCCTACTCCTTGTACACACTCTGAGGGTGGGATGGGGGCTCAGAAATGACTGAGACTTGCTCTCCAGAGATGAGGCCTAGAGGACAGGGCCATGGGGTCACACAGAGCACTGAGCGGTTGGTCCCCTAGCTCCACAGCATTCTGAGGGACTTGTAAACCCTCACGTGGGGACTCCCTTCCAGCCTCCCACATTTTCTCATCTGGATCCAATGGCCAAGACTGCTCTTCCCTTCCTATCTGAACCACTGGAGTCCAGCACAAATCTATTTGTACCAGGGGCCAGGGTGGGCATGTGTTTGAGGGGTGGGGATCCAAGGTAGCCTCAGGGACAAGGCATTCCTCAAGTTCCCCTCATCTCCCTTCACCCACCCCTCAACCCCTCCACCCCAAGGACTTTCCCCTTGAAGCTCATTGTGTGTCCAGGCCAGGGCAGGGAGGCAGGCAGGCCGGCCAGGCTGGCGAGCCTCCTATTCATCTCAGAGCCCAAGTACTAGAGGAGGGGGTCCCCTCTCCTCCCCCACGGGCTCTGCTCTGAGGGCTCTCAGTCTTAGTCTCCTGCACAGGGGAGCCAGGGAGCTGGCAGGGTGCAGGGGGGCAGGGATGCCGAGGAGTTCTGACAATAAAAGCCATCATCGGCCACAGGTGCTTCCCGGATCTATCTTTTTGTCTGACTGTTTTGAATTATCTCCCCAGCAGCTGCGGCATGTCCTGGCAGCCTGGACCCTGGGAATCTGGGGTTGCCATGGGGGTTGGGGGAGGATAGGCTGAGCTGATGGCCTTCTTTCCTTCAAAGGGAGAGGAGCCCCTCACCCATCTGCTGTGTGAGAGGGGAGGGGGAGACAGGCCGCTTGCCGTCTTGGGTGCTGCCATGCCATGTGAACTGCTCAGACACAATTCCTGAAGCCATTGCCAACCTTCTCCCAGGGTCAGATGTCCCCATAAGGAATTCTGTTGGGGCCACAGAGAGGAAAGAATAAAAGGGAGAGAAGCAGTGGATGCTCCCAGGCTAGGAGATGTGTGTGTGCACCCCTGTCAGGAACATGAGTTGCATAAACATGCCTAAGTGACACTTCCATGCCTTCCTGACAACCAGGGCCATGGCTTGTTGGCCAAACAACAAAGAGAGCTTGTTACGTGCCCGGCACTGTGTTAAGACCTCCTGTTCCTCACCCTCATGACAGCCCTAGGCAGTAACATTAGTCCTGAACTCCTGCTCCAGATGCTCGAGGAGCTTCCCTCAGTCACACACCTGTAAGTTGCAGAGCTCAGGTGTGAGCTCATGTCTCTCTCCCTCCAGCTCAAGCTCTAGCTGCTTAACCCTGTCCCACCTCCACTGGAAAGGTGCACAGTAAACGAGTCATGAATGGATGGTTGGGGGAATAAATAACACAAGCGGTGCTAATCATTTCAATCACTTAATGTTCCAGCTGCTTACTAAGTTCTAAGTACTTCACCTGTGTGAACATATACAATCCTCAGGATACGCCTAGGAAGTATAGGCTGTACTATCCCCATTTTATGGAGCAGGAGACTGAGGCACAATTAAATTAGGTAACTTGCTTAAAGTCCCCCAGCCAGAGTTGTTGAATGACTGAGACCCTGACCAAGATCAGATACACCCCAGAGATCTGCCTTCTCCCCCTCCTAGTCTGGGCTCACATGTCACCAGTCAGTGACCAGGTAACTAGACCACTTTCCTTGACCGGCACTTTCCACCCCCAGGAACTCACACCTGCCTCTGCTTCATTTTCCCCTTGGTAGTTACCACCCTCTGATGTCCCCTATGTTTTACTCTGTCTACTGCTTTGGAATGTAAACTCTAGGAGGGCAGAGACTTTGTTTTGGTGACTGCCGATACTCAACTATCACAAGGAAAGTGCCTGGTGCAGGGTAGGTGCTCAGTAAATGCCTGTTGACTAAGTAAGTGAAAGAATGAGTCAGAGCTCTGTCTCAATACCAGGCAGCGGTTCTCCTGGGCTCTCCCTCTGGGCCCAGCAGGGGCACCCTGGCATTTTCTCCTGCCATGACAACTTTCCCCTGAATTGCATGCCCTGTCTGTCGCACATGAACGACACGCCCCAGCACATGTGCCTCATGTGCTGTTGCCCCTTTCCAGCCCTGCCGCCTGGAGCCCAGTGCCCCCTCCCGAGGGGACCTCCACGAGCCCGGCCCCAGTGACCCCAGCTGCTGCCGTCCCCACAGTGCCCTCGGCACCCCCCACCGCCCCACCTGAGGAGGAGGATCCAGCCCTGTCCCCACACCTCCTGCTCCCTGACAGCCTCAGCCAGCTGGAGGAGTTTGGACGGCAGAAGAAGTGGCACAAGAGGCAGAACAAACACCAGCGGCCGCGGCAGTTCAATGACCTCTGGGTCCGCATCGAGGACAGGTGAGCTGGGCGTCTGCCCCTGGGCAGCCTCCCCTGGACCCGCCCATGCTGGGCACACTGTCACCAGGCATGCCCTGTCCTGAGTGGAAACTTCAGGGCTTGCTCTTCCCATTCACAAAGGATCCTCATGATCATCTTTCAGGGTTTGCAGAGCATGTTCATGTCTGATTTTTCTGTTTCATTCTCTAAGAAAGGGCAAGTACAATTCTCTGCATTTGAAAGGTGAGGAGCTTCCTTCAGGTGCAGTGGACAAAAGGCTGCTTTGCACTTAGCTTTCTTGGGACGCACCTGGTGTGCAAAGTGTGCTCCATTTGTCCGACAGACTGGAGGTGAAACTAGGAGAAAATGGAACAGGCTGCTCCACCAAAAGGCCATGAGCTGCTGTGCCAGGAAGATCTGAGCAGTGAACACCCTGGCAGGGAGGCTACAGAGGGGACCCTGCCCTGCGAGAGAGATGGGACAACAGGGACTGATGCCCTTAATACTGTGAGCTCTGTCTCGGAGCAGATGGGGGATGTGTGATAAGCCTTGTTGAAAATAGATAGGCACAGAAATCACCCTAATGTACTAATACCCCTCGGTGGCCTGTCACCAAAGCTCCTGCTGTAACCAGGACGCTTTTTCCCAGCCTTCACCTGCAGTCTCAGTATATAGCAGTCTCTCTAGATTCCACTTTGGGGCAGGAATCTCCATATATGGTGGAGAGTGTCACCAGAGAACCAGGAATGTCCTAGGGAGGGTCTGTCAGTGAGAGGACCCACCACAATAGCCCAGTCCTGGACACAATGTTCCTAGCAGTGGGCCCCTGGAGTCTCAGAGTCTCCACCTAGACCCTAAAAATTATTATCCAGGATCCTCAGAAACCCTGGAAAGAATCACCTGGTACTTATAAAAAAACAAATTTCTAGGCCCCGCTGCTGACCTCATGAATCAGAATCTGCAGGATGTGGTCCTGGGAATCCGTATGTTGAAGGGGCACCTGGAGATTCTTTTGAACAGCCTTGGGAAATGCTGACCCTGCTCTGCATTTATAGACGGTGAACCAAGACCCGGGATGAGGGAGGGCTTGCCCAGGGGCACACAGGAATCAGGGGCTGCCCCTCACACTTTACACTGTATGATTCTTCTGCAGCCAGGGCTCTGAGCCACTGACAAAAGGTTGACGAAGCCCAGCCCATTATCAAAAAGTGTGGAGTGTGCACAACTTTCAGCAAGTAAGAGCCAAGCCAATTTATTCTTTGGGCATCGGTTTCAAAGTTACCCATTTGTGTTACTGGGAAATGCACCTCTGCAGAGCCCTCACTGGCCCTGCCTGCCCAAGGCAGAGCCATTGCTGCCATTATATGGGCTACAACACAGTTAGGTCACACACTCAGCATGGCTGCCCCCTTCTAACTGGGAGTGGGGCCGTAGAGTTACCAGGGCCATTTTCTGCAGCAGGGGAGACAGTTGCAGGCTGCCAGGAAGTCTGGGGCGAATAGGGAGCTGGCAGCCCTTTAAAATCTCCAATTGGGCAGGTCACAGGCAGGTCACTCAGAGACCTGATCAACTCTCATGGTGACCAGAGACCCTTCTGGTGATGGGTCAAACCCATGGGGTGACAGGAGGCTGGGCCGTCAGCTCCAGCAGCAGACCTCCAAGCCCTAACCATGTCTGAAAGGTAAATTTCGGCAAATGACTCTGAATGGTTTCCTTTCCACAACACGCAGTCCTGAAACACAGAGCCTGGTTTTAGAGAAGAAAATAGCTTTTCTCTGGCAAGAGGGGAGCCCCGTCTCCATCCCAACAGGTAAATTGTGGTTGGCTAACTTTCTTCCATCTGGTTGGGTTGGAGAAGGAAGTTTCCACCAAAGGGCAGCCTGTTTGTTGAAAGTTTCTTGCTGCTTCTTGGGGAAGCAGGTCCTGAGAGGCCCCAGCCCAGGGCACAGCCTCCACTGCTCCTGGGGGACTCACCCCCCCCCCAGAGTCCCCAAGTTTTCAGTTTTCCAAGAGGAAACAGAGGAGCACTCTCTGGAGTGACCTGGGGCCATTTGTCGTTCTAACAAAACCATTTCCCTTGAAGCTTTACTTTCAACTTTCTTATTTTCTTTCCCTCAATCCCACTAGAGCCATCCCCTCGTCCCCTCTCCCAGCCCCTCTTCCACCTGTGACCCTGCGGAAGATCCTGGTGGGTCTCCTGGCCCCAGTCTTGCCTGCACGCATTGCCCCTCCTCAGTGAGGTCCTGCCGTGACCCCCACCACTCAGCCTCAGGCAGGACCTTCCCCGCCTCTCCTGCCTCCCCCACCGCCCTCCTCCCCGGGGAGCTGCCAGCCCTGACCTCGCCAGGCTGTGTGCTGCCCCGGCAGGCAGATCCTGGCCCCTCCATGCCTTGACACTGGCTTCTCTCTTGGCTCAGGTAAACAGTTGTGGACCTCTCACTCCATGCCACTTATGTCCATATGTCCCCCAGTCCTGTCAAGAATCATGAAGGCAGGCCTATTTCACACTCTAAGAAACAGACTCAGCAAGATTGGGTAACTTGCCTGCTTACCTCTCCTTCCTCCCGCAGCCCCCGTGGGTGCCCCTGTCCTGGCATGGTCACACAGACTGCAGTTTCTAGCGTGTGTTTCTAGCCTGGGAGGCCTTGGGACCAGATCTGGGTCAGCTGCTCTGGGTCGCCAGAGGCCTTGTGGGGGGGTTGTTGCCTGCAGGCCTGAGTGTAGAAGGAGGGAGTGAGCCAGGGACATGGCTGCAAGCACCTGGCCAGGACACCACCTGGAGCAGGCTGCCCCCCTCGCCCCTCATTACCTGAGAGGTAAACACACCGGAGAAAGTTTAGAGAAGTGGCAGCCTGTGGCAGGATGATTTATGGAGACCTGTGGAAAGGGCTGAATGTGTATCTGCAGATGTCTGTGTGGCACCAGAGCTTTCTTGGAGAACCCCGACATCTGAAAGCCAGAGGAAGGCTGGAGGTCATGCCAGCTGTTGTTCTCCAAGTCCACAGCTGTGTGTGTGTGTGTGTGTGTGTGTGTGTGTGTGTGTGTGTGTGAATGGCTGGGACATCTGGATTGCGAGAACTGTCACAATGGGCAGGTGTAAGGGGAGAAAGTACTTCCAAGGGTTGGGCATGGTCCAAAGCAAGGCACAGAGGTGGGCATTAGTACATGAGGGATGCAGAGCCTTGGTGCTATCACCATGTAGGGGCAAGGGGTGCAGGATATGCACGAGGGGTCATTGCCCTCTGCGCCTCAGTTTCCCCTGAAGTTTGAGCAGATGGCCAGAGCCCTTGAAGAGGGAAGGAGACACAGTGTCCCTCTCCCTGCCTCCTGCTGGCTGACCCTCCCTGCCCCAAGTTCTCCAACTTCAGTTTATCCTAGCACAGCCAGGCCTTCTCCTGGGATGGTCCCAGATGGTCAGAGTCTCCATGTGAGGCTGGGGGAAGATCCCCCACGAGAAATGGGAAGCAGAATCATCCAGTGAATAGAAGCACAGACAATTTCAGGCAGAACAGAATTCAAATCCCAGCCCCTCCTTGTGCTTGCTTTGGGGCTTAGAGATTTAGTGGATGAGGCTTGTAAAGCACTAGGCTGGCATCAGACCACCAGTGACCCTCCATAACAGTTGTCACTAATATCGATGACTTTGACTTTCAGTCTCTGGTCTGAGATGCCCTACCCTACCCTTAGCTTAAAGCCTTAAGTGAGCCGTTGGGTGGGTGAACTCTCCCCAGTTTAGCAGGACCATGTGGGACACACACCAGTTGCCCCGTCCCATGTTCAGTGTTGGTGGCAGACAGGGGCAATGGCTCCCCACATGGTGCTGCTGAAAAGGCCCAGAAGCACACTCTGGACACCCTGCATCAGCTGTCCTGGGTGACTGAGGCAAGTCCATCTCCTCTCTGGGTCTGTTTCCCATCTCAGGGATGGACTGGCCCTTCCAGATCAGGTGTGCTATGAAGCTGTTAGAAAACTCACCAGACTGCCTGCCCTGTGCCTGGGAAGGAATCCAGTCAGAAAAATGGCCCAGTGAGGTTGAGGGAAGGGCAAAGTCACTTCCAGTGCAGAAGATGATGTGGGCAAAGGTATGGAGGCTGGCGTGGACCTAGATATCAGGAAGTCAGGCACAGCACATGGTGGCTTTAGATCTCTGCCTACACCTGACCTGCTTAGCCCAGAGAGGCTGAGGCAAAGGCCAGATTCATAACGGGGTCTCCTCCAGCCCGGTCACATCGAGGGCTCATCAAGGGTACCCAGGCCCTGTGTGCCCCAAACCTGGCCTCCCCCATGTCTCCTTGAAGCTCTCTAAGGAGGCTACCCAGGGCACAGCTCACCAGCCCCTTGCATTGGCAAGAAAGCCAAGGCCCAGGGACTCCCAGAACCTAGTCCTGGATGGCTCTTGGAGACCTCTAGTGCCTTTGGAGGGGCCCTAGGGGACAGACTGCTGACACCGTCTCAGGCACCAGCCTTGCTTTTCTGTGCTTTCCACTATGGGCTTCTGTCATTGGCCCTCCTCTCCTCACTTCTGGGTCCTGCTGCTGAAAAACATTTTAAAGTCCATGGGTCTGTTCCTGCTTCTTCATTGTATAGATGGGGAAACTGAGGCCTAGAGGTCAGCACTTGCCCAAAGTCACACAAGAAACCAGGAACATAGCATAGGCTAGAACGGGGCTCCTGCCTTCCATCCAGGTGGAGGAGCCCTTCCCCACTGGGGCAGGGGGCCCTGTCAGCTCACAGCAGACTCGGCCCCTTGGTGCCAGCCATCTGCAGAGCCTGGGAACACTCAGCGTGTTTGGTTTGGCTTCAAGGCCACTTTGTCATGAGACAGTTTTCCCCAGCATGAGCCTGGGAGGGGACGGGGATCTGGACTGGGGGATAGAGGTTTATGAACAGATTGGGCCAGGAAGGCAGGATGGGGGCATTTGGAGGGGCTTGTCCTCCATGCCCCCCCCCCAGTCCTACCCCATTTTCCTGGGACTCCTTCCAAGCAATAAAAACCCAGCTCAGGCTCCAAGGGAGAGTTTTCATCTTTGGTTTTCAAAGTGTGAAAGAAAATGCCTCCAGGCGCCTTGTGAGACATAGTTTTCATAACTCCTACTTTCCTACTTGGCCTTGCCTTCTGAGGCCAGCCTGGGCCCCAGCTCGGGCACTGCAAGGGGCACGCCAGCCTGCTCCCCTGGAGCCAGCCCTGCGAGCCTCCCAGCTGCTCAGGCTGAAATGATGCGGCAACAGCTGAGAAGGAATTTTTATGGACTTCTTGTGTTGTGTGTGGGTTTTATTGTTTTGGGGGTTTTGTTTTTCTTTTTATTAGAAAAGACAGAAAGGAAAGGGGCTGGGGTAATGACGCTGCCGGGCGCAAGCACTGATCCTCTCCAGAGGCTGGCAAACCTCCCCCACGGGCTTGAGAGGTCTCAGCAAGAAGCACCCACGCTTCAGTCATGGCTCCCCATCCCACTCAATGAGGGATGGCACCTCGACCCCACTCAGCTGGCAGACACCTGCCCCTGAGTACATCCTGTCTCTTGAAAGAAACCTAATGTCCTTCAAGCTGTTTCCTCATCTTGGAAATGGGAATAATGATAAAATGACATATGTACAGCACCAAGCACAGTGTCTACCGGCACACATCAAGTGCTCTATAAATGGAGGATGGTATTAGTGGGAGAGGCAGAGACACAAAAATATTAATAACGATGCTAAAAATTTGGGCTGGAGAGTGTGGCATGTGCCGGGAGAACCATGGAAGGTGAGGTCGGCCCTGGCAGTGCCAAATGGTGACAGGTCTTGGAGTGGCAGTCATAGCACACTGGATTCTGTGGGTTTTAATAAGGGGCATTAGAAGCCACCTGGCCCACCCCCCATTCCTCACACACTCTATTCAGGAACTCCATCCTTGAGTCCTCTAGATGGCTCAAGGGTTTGCTCCCTCCTCTCCTGATGTCTCCCCTGGGACTTTCTAAAGACAGAAGATCATGGTACATCACACCTGTGGATCCACATTGAAGAGAACTTTGTGCAAGGACACAACGGTTTATTGGGACAGAGCATCATCAGAGAAGAGAAGAAAGGGAAGAGGGGGCAGTGAGAAAGGACCCCTTTTTTTACTGAAATACGTAAGGTCTGGACATTTGGATGCTCACTTCCAAGCCAAGGTCCCAGCCTGAGCCCATGTGGAAGCCAGGGTATGCTTGGTGACCGAGGCTGCCCTGCACATCCGCCCAGACTAAGGCTGAGCCACAGCTGTGGGGAACATCAGCTAGGATGGCAGCATGCACTGGGCTGGTCACAAGCCCAGGGGCTCACCTCAAGGATGACAGCCAGCTATTAGGACCTCATGGCCCGGCCCGAGGAAATGCAGGCCAGAGGTGCTGCCAGATGACTGGGGAATGCACAGCCTGTAGGGAGAGGCAAGCACTAGGAAGCAGGGCATTGCCCCACATGGAGGAGGCCACCACACTGCAGACCCATGGAGATGGCCCTGCTCATTTCCACCAGCCTATCCCTTCAGCTGACCAGGGAGGGGCACGCTCCCTGCCCAGGCATCTGCTAGTGAGCCCTGTAGCAAGTTACTTCACCTCATCATGCCTCGAGCTCCTCCTAAGTACAGGAGGGATCACAGTCACCTCTGCCTCCTAGGGTCGTCATGAGGATTAAAGGTTAGTGCGTGGCAAGTGCTTTGCACAGAGCCTGGCACAGGGCCAGGGCTCTGCAAGGACATGTCTCACCACCTAGGGTGCCCTTCTCATGTGCAAGCTATGCTGGCTCAGCCTTCCCCACCAACTGCAGTGCCCCCTCTTCCGGGGGCCTCCACTATTGGGTCAGGGGCCCCTCCATGTGTCCACTGCCCTGTGCTTCCTCTCTGGGTGGGATGGGACACCCTGAGAGCAGGTTTGGCCATTGCCTCTAGGGTCCTAGGCCTGTCTTTATCCCAGAGCCTGTCCCTCCTGTCGATGTCTCTCCTGTGCCTCACCTTCTTACGCCTGTCATGGGCCTCCTCTCCCTCAGTCCCTGTCTAGCCTTCTGTCTCTCTTTGCTCATCTGTTTCCTATCAGCCTTGTTCCTGAGCCTGAGTCCCACCTGGCCCCACTCTCCCCCTCCAGCTTCCCAAGGCCAGCAAGTGTGGAGCTCAGCTGCTGATTTGTTCCTACACTAAATCTTCTATTTCTCTGTCCCACTCTCTCTCTGTCACCTAGGCTTTCTTGAGCCAAGAATCTCACCTGTTACCTCCAAAACTGGATCCTGATTTTATAAGTTCATGAAGGACTGCACCCTTAACTCAGCACTCACTGTGTTTGCTCAAAGTGAGGCAGACCCCAGGGCTCCTGCCCCGTGGACATACACCCCCACTTTCCCTGTGGCCTGGGCACCTATAGCCTCTCTGAGCGTCAGTTTTCCCATCTGCTAAAAGACAGTAATGAGACCCATTAGGAAGGTTTTTTGTCAGGACCAGAAATATTGTTTGTTAAGTGGATGCCCAGTACAAGGTAGTTTCAATGATGAGGGAAGTGGAAACAGTGAGGTGGTTTATTTCCTGTTGATTTCAGCAAGCACAGAAGGCCAGCATCAGAAGGCAGGGGCACCCGGGTGCATAGTTGTGGGGACTTATTGCCCCCGTGTGACCTCAGCTCTAAATCCTCCCTAAGGCCTGAATTCTTTCTGCCTGGGACCTGTTCTCCTGAGTGGTCACACTTGAGGCCTGTGGCCCCCAAGGCCTGGCCCGTCCCCTGGAGCCTTGCACAGGAGGGTGAGTGCAGTCTCCAGAGTGCAACTGGGCTGGCTGTGTGGCTCTGGGCTGCTCACTTTCCCTGTCTGAGCCTCTTGTTTCCTTCTCCATTTTATGAGGAAAAAATAGATCCGATAGTCAGATCTGAGCCCCCAGGCTCTGCCCAGGACCACGCTAGCTACTGACAGTCACTGCGCCGTGTGTTTCCTCCCATCTAGCACCACTGCTTCGTCACCCCTGCCGCCCCTCCAGCCCACGCACATCTCCGGGACCGCCACGCCCCCCTTCCAGATCTCAGACCAGCTCCAGCAGCAGGACCTGCCGGGGCCCACCAGCAGCTCAGCACCCCGCTGCTCATATCCTACCCTGGGCCTGCTCTCTGTTGTCGCTGCCACCATCGCCGCCCCTTTCCTGCTGCACACCCTCGGACCCTCCTGACCTCAGCCACCCCATGAGGAGAAGCCAGAGAAACCATACAAGGGTCTGTGGTCACACCGCACCTCCCCTGCCACAGCTCCAGGGTGCCCAGCACCTCGAGGGCAGTCCAGACGGGATGAGTTAGAACACTAGAGCTTTATTGTACCCAAGTTACATCTTCTTTTTTGTAGAAGAATCTTAATTTCCCATAGTGCTATGGGGCTTTTTTGTAAAATATGTGTTCATATTAAAAAAGAAAAATGTATTTATTCTACCGATAAAACTATTTTTATGTGGCCTATGTTATAACCCCTTAATTAGCCCCGACGCCAACCCAGGAGGGAAGCCCAGGTTGCCAGGACGTCTGTGACCTCATGTGGATTGTGGCTTTGAACTGTCTTGCTCCTGGATCACCAAAGCTTCCTGGGTCCAGGTTTGGCTTCTCCCACTGTGGGGACCCATGGGGGTAGGCAGGCATGCAGACAGGCTTAGCTTTTGTGAAGCTGGATTTGGGAGCCAGAGGTGTGAACCCTGACCATCCTCCCCTCCCCTGGATGCACCCCAGGGCCTGGGAAGATGCTTTAGGACAGAGAATGCTGCTATTTTGAAAACCCTGAGTACTTGTGAACTGGCCCTCCAGAGCTCTTGGTTAATGTTTCCACCAAAGTACTGGGTTGGGGGGTGGGATGTTGGTGCTAAGGGAGGTAGTCCCTTACCCCTTGTAACAGATGATTAAACTGAGATCCGAAAAGAGGAGGTGGTTGCCCAAGGTCACACAGCAAGTGGGAGAGTGAGGACACGAATCCAGACTTCTCTGGTCTGTATCATTAATCCCGTCTGGGTGAGAGGAGAGGCTGTTGAAATCATGGCTAATGGAGTGAGTTGGGCCGGAGCACAGGAGTGGGCACAGAAGGGCAATTTTAAAGACAGGGGCTCTAGGAATCTCGTGGTAATAGCTAAGGAGGGTACCGAGAGTGGCCATTGCCAAAGCCTGTAGCGTGGCGGGTGCTTTGCGCACTCCACTGCTGATCCTCATGCTAGCTCTGTGAGGTGTGATTATCCCCACTTCACAGATGAGGAAACTGAGCTCCCAAAAGAGGGGAGGGGACTTGCTCAAGGTCACCCAGCCATAATGTGGCCACAGATCGGTATGGTACAAGTGAGATCCTTGTCTCCTGGTCCATGTTCTGCTCCATTCTCTGCCCAGGAAAGCTCCGTAGGAGGAAGATCTTGCCCAAACAGGCAGCACAAGCTTCTTACTCCAGCCAAAGAGGCCATCTGACCAGTTGCTCATGTTGGTCCCTCTGGCCAAAAGGCTCTGTCAATAAGCATGTGCCAAGTGTCCCATGCCCCAACTTGTCAAATCTTGGAGCCAGTGAGAAACTTTCCTGCTAAATCAGAGGGAGGTGGTGGGGCACAGCTGGGGTGGGGGCTGGGGAGGCAGAGCAGCCCAACAGGGGCTTCCCTGGCCCATCTGCTCCCCAAGGTGGGAGCTAAGGAGACAGAGGACCCAGGTTGGCTGACTCCCAGACCAGGAACCCTCAGCCGGGCCGGCGGCTCACTAATTACAGAGCCCTGGAACCTGAGAGCAGAAAGGCCATTCATTTGACAGATAATAATAACAGTAACAGTAATAACAAGGCCCAGAGAGGGCAGCAGTCCTCCTGGATGCACAGCCAGCAAGTCTGCTGACTCCCCACCCAGTGCTCCACAGCCTCACTGCACCACAGGCCTCCCTGGCAGGCTTGTGGTGACCAACTGGCCCCAGTGCCATTGTGCCCAGCTTGGCAGCTGTCTCTCTTCTGAGACAACAGACTTCTGGGCAGCTCATCAGGTGGCCAAAGATCACACTGGCATCTTGGTGGAGAGCTGAATTCTTTTCAGCTCAGCCGTGATTAACGTGTTGGAGCTTGAGACCCGGCAGGGGCCTAGGGCTCTGCTTCAGAGGATCCAGCCAGCCCCATGGGCACCATGCTCTAAACTGAGCTTGACCTCAGCCAGGCCTGGAGTCAGTTTATCCTTGGCAAAAATGCTACTTCCTATTTCTGAGCTTAGCTGACTTATAAAGCAGGCTCAGAAGTTGGACATCAAACAGATCATGCAGAGCACTATTTGGATGAGATAAGTGTAAAGGAATTATAAACACACAGGCCAGATTCCCCTCTGTTTGGGGCAGAGTATGGCATGAGACATATTGAGATGGAGCTTGAGGTTAATTAAAGATGAAGCATTTGAGTAAACAGTCCAGGCACCTGACCATGTGTCCAGATCTGTGCCAGGCAGGGGGCCAGAAAGGTAAATTAACACAGCAAGTAATTACTGAGCACAGGCAGTGCCAGGCTCTGTATTGAGGCTGAGTCTAGCCACTTTTCTTGGTCTAGGTGACCTCATTATCAAGATGAGACAAGCAGCCCAATCCTAGTCTATCCTGTCCTGGCCCCTGACTTCAGATGGATTCAGCCCTAGTCTTTCCCAGATCCCTCCTCTGGGAAGATTGGGGGATTCCAAACTCACCCTCAACCAAACAACCAAGTGTTTAAAGAAAAATGGATGGGCCAGCCAATGAGGTAGACATGTGTGTCAGAAGAGCCAGAATCAAGGTGGGTCAGACATCGAGCGAGAGTTCACTGATCCCTGAGGACCACCAGCCAGCCAGGGTTTGACGAGAACTCAGCCTGCTCATTCAAGTCCCGGAAGACCTGAGGCACATACGCAGGAATCTGCAGGCCAGGGGCACTTGAATTCTCTCAAACTGGGCCAGAGAACCACCATTCCCTAAGCAGCCACAGCAGACCTTTGGAATGATATATCCACCACTGCTGACATTTCTTCCAGAATGCTCTATGTGCCTAGCCTCATAAAATGCCGCTTTTTCTCTGAGAGCTTTGTGTACATTTCTTAATACTCTCCTGTTTGATCTTGAGGCAGACAGGAAAGATGGGAGTCCTGAGACCCAGTAGCTCAAGTGAGCTGCCTCAGGTGGCAGCATGTGAGCGTGACCCTAGGTGCCTTATCTCTCAAGAAAGCTGACTATGACCAAGGGACTCTCTGGGGCACATCGGAATGGTCGTATCTCCTGGTCCTCCTCCAGTTCTGGTCTGATATACCAGCGATTAGGTGGAGGCAGGGAGAGCCCATCATCCACAGAGGAGGTATGAGAATCCGGCTGCCAGGGAACTGCAGAGGGCCACGGAGGATCCCTCCAACCCTGAGGGGCAAAGCTCCCCAGTCTATAAAGCCTGAACCCTGGTGCTGACTGTGACACGTACATCCCAGCAATGGAAGACCACACACGTATTTTCCTCGTGCTAAGTGCTCTGTCATCTGTGTCTTCCTGGCCTCAGGTAGGCTCAGGCAAGCCTTGGGGCTCAGTCTCCTTGTCCTACCTGCCAGTGTCCAGCCCAGTGCCATTGTCACAACAGATACCAAAGAGGAGGGAAAAGCCCATCTACCAAAAAGAAAGTTTATTAAAAACATCACAAAGCACAAGAGAAGTTCTACCCTGGAATTGCAGCTTTAGTGGTATCCTACAAGGCAGAGAATAGAATTGGGGCTGGTGATAGTGTTTCAGTGACCGTGGGATGAGAACTAAAGTCCTCAGCCCGGCATTTTAGAGTCTTCATGACCTGGCCCTGCTGACCTTGTCAGCCACATCTCTCATCTCTCCCATTCTGTGCCTGGCCAGACTGAATGGTCTCTGCCATTTCTAGAATAGACAGGATGTTTCACACATGCTGCTCCCTAGAGCTGGAAACTCCTTTCTCTTCCCCCTAATTGCCATCCTTTGTGGATCAACTCAGATAGCACCTCCTCCAAGAAGCCCCCTCTGATTTCTTTGTGCCTTCTCAGCATCTATCACAATACCCACTGCCCAGTGTTGTGACTGTCTAAATGTCTATCTGCTTCCCTGCCAGACTATGAGCAATGGGTCATGGCAGGGGTCATGTGAACTTGTCTTTGAATCCTCATCTGATACAAAGATGGTGCTCAATAGATGTGTAGAAACAGAGACAGGGAAGGAAGGAAGCAGAGGCGGAGGAGGAAGAAAGGAATGAAGAAGGAAAGAAGGAGAGAGGCAGACCTTAGTTCTGCAAGTGGAATAATTTCCACCAAGCCAAAGCCGTCAGAGGATGGACTGGTGCCCCCACAGGTGGTGAGTTTCCCATCAGTAGAGGTGTTTGAGTGGGGGCAGTAGGCCCACTGGCTAGAACAGTGGTAGGAGAGTTGAGGTCTTGGCAAGGGACTGGTGTAGATGACATCAAGGGTCCCTCCTGGCTCTGTAATGCTCAGGTCCTTTGAACATTGTTATTTTTCCAAAAATTCATCTAAGCGGCCAAAAAAATCACCCCAGCTGGCTGTCTAGACCAGTAAGGTTCAGGAATCAGTCCAGCCTCCCCCCACTGCCTCCTCCTCCTCCCCTCCCTATTCTTCAAGAACCCAGCCGGGCCTGCCATGTGTTGGCAGCTTGCCTGATGCCCTAGGGCAGGGTCTGGGAGGGGGAGGGCTGGACTGGAACCCAGGCCCCCTGGTTCCAGCCCAGAACTCCTTCCCTCTCTGCCCCCCTGACCCTGGGGAAGGGAAGAGAGGGTGCTGAGAAGTGATTGAGCCCCTCTTGGCCCTTTCCAGGGGGTATCAGCTCTCCCCACCCTTTCTCCAAACATGAGCTGGGCTCTTCCTTTCCAGAGATACTCTGGATACTCCTTCACTTTGCTGGGTGACCTTGAGCAAGTCTCTGCCCCTCTCTGAGCCTCCATTTCCTCATCTGTC
The DNA here is from genome assembly GCF_000696425.1 of Galeopterus variegatus. Taxonomy (NCBI): domain Eukaryota; kingdom Metazoa; phylum Chordata; class Mammalia; order Dermoptera; family Cynocephalidae; genus Galeopterus; species Galeopterus variegatus. The sequence continues at coordinate 73,625 of NW_007734437.1, forward strand.
AGAGAGAGACCTTGTTTCCTGCCTAGGTTGTTCTGGGGCTGGTGAGTGTATGATCTTGGGGCTCCATGAAGGTGAGGTGCCCTCTCCCCAGGCTCAGTGCTTGGTTTTCCTCCTAGCACCCATGGGTTGCCATGGGATAGGGAGCATGTGGCAGGCAGGACAAGTGACAGGGTAGCATGACTTGAAGGCCCCTCCATCCCCAGTCCTGCTGCAGGGAAAGTGGGCTTTGAATGGGATCCAAGTCCAAGATGTTTCCAGTGAGCTGCCAGGGACAAATGACTCTCAGACATCGTGGGTCTCCGGTAACTGGGGTGGGAAGAGGCTGACTCTTGGCCAAAGGAAGCTCTAGCCCAGAGAAGGGGAAGCCAGAGCCCCCTCCCCATTTCTGAGCCTCACAGAGATTGCCGAGGGTCCCCAGCTTGACTCAGTGTGCAACGCAAGCTTCAGATCTTAATGTATTTGAAAGATATCATGATACTGTTCTCTAATCACCTCTGTGAATTATCATGAAGAGTTCTTTAAGAGTATAATAGAAGACAAAGAAAGATGCTATTAATGTTATTTTGCCAAAAATATTTTTGTAGCATAATATATTAATAAAAGACATTATGAATTCAACAGCCTGGTGGTTCTGTGTGTTGACAGCTCCCCTCCACCTGCCAGGGAACGTTGGTGGAATCGCCTTTGCTGGGAGGGCCAAGGCCTGAGGCAGTGGAGCAGAGGACCTGGAACGGGCCCATTTTCCACACGAAGAATCAGAATGGGCAGGTTCCGGGAGGTGCCAGGAGGTGCCGGGAGGGTGGTTTGAGCAGGGGTCCAGTGGCTGGAGAAGCTTCACACTAAGGGAGGCCCGGATAGCCCAGCCACGCTGGGCCACCCACAGATGTGGAGCAGGAGCTGCTCAGGTGCCTCCCACACAGCTGGAACCCGGGGTTCACCCTCGGGCCTCCTCTTCACCTGCTCCCTCCCTCACCAAGACCTGCTGATTCTCCCTTATCCATTCTGCCCTCTGCTCCCCACCCACCTCACTCCACCCTGGCCCGGGCTTCCCCTGAACCACTGCCACCTATGGTTGTGTCCCCTCCAATCCCCTCACCCCTCTGCAGCCAAAGTGAGCTCTATAAAGCACAAAAATGACCACGTATCTCCTCTGCTGTCAGAATCTCCCAATGTTTCCCCGATGTTGTTGACAAAGGATGCACAAGGACCTCCACAATCTGCACATGTCTCTAGCATGAAAGTCACTTCTCACCAATTCCTCTCCCCGTATTCCACGCTCCAGAGCTACCACCAACCTCAGTTTCCTCAACTCATCCTACCCTTCACCACCTACCTTTGCACATCCTGTTCCCCGGGCACTGCCAGTCTTCCCTCACCTCTACGCCTCGCCCACCGCTCTGCTGGGCTCCTACACATCCTGCACAGCCCAGCTGCAGCAGTGTCCGCTCCATGACGCCTCCCTGCCGCCCCAAGCTGAGTTAGCCAGTGCCGTCTGTTCCCTGAGCTCTCTGTTCATCGCAGCACCTCTGTGTTGCTGAGACGATCTGCGTGTGCCACCCCTCCCGAGCCAGGATCTGGGTGTGCGTCCCTGTATCATCAGCCCCAAGCACGGTGGCTTACATGCACCACACAGATGCTGTAGATGGTGGGTGCTCATGGAAGAATGGTGGAGTGAATGAAGAAGGAATGAGAGAAGAGGAGGGAAGGCTTCAGATAAAATGTATGTCCTTTATTTCATTTCACAGCACACTGTATACCACTAAGTGTTAGCTGGCTGGGATCTACACAAGGTGTTCGTGCTGCAGGTTCCACCAGGGAGAGACTTAGTCACTGGAACTTGGGAGGAAGAGGGGACATGACAATGAAAAGTTTGGAGTGGAAAAGGTCCCTGTGTTTCTAAAACCCCAGAAGCCTTCACCAGAGGCAATTCATTGACCCTGGTGAGTGAGTTCTGCTGGCTCCTTCCAAGAGCAATATGGACTGTGCGCGGTGGCCCCACCTCCAGATAAAGATAATAATGATGCAACCAGAAGCTAGTATTTGTTTAGCACTTTTTATGTGCCAGACAATCTTCTACGCATTCATCAGCACTAAATTATTTAGTGCTCACAGCTGCTCTTCCTTATCTCCTTTTCACAGATGAAGTAACTGAGATGCAGAGAGGTTAAGTAAGTTGCCTATGATCACACAGCTTGTACATGCTGGAGCCAGGATTAGAACTCGAGCAGTCAAGCTCCAGGCTCGCTCGCTCCACTCTCTCCTGCCATTCTGTGCTGTCGTGTGTGGGCTGTGGCCTGGGAGGTGGGCAAGGAAGGCATCAGCACCCACATTTCACAGGCCAGGCGGGCAAGGTCAAGACCTAGCAAGGCCCAATGCAATGAGCTTCTTCCACATCCTGGAGCTTGCCCAGACCTTTGTCCCCCCGCCCAACTCTAAGACAGAGCTCCAGGGAAGAAGCCTTGCCCCATTCCCCGCCCCCACGATGGTCTTTAGGGGCTGACATCCATGGTGTGAATATTCCTGTTGTGGCCAGTGACCCCTGTACTCCCTGCCCCTCACACACCAGCTGCTCTGCAGAGGGAGGCTCCTGTCATCCGCTCACCTAGAAGCTTAGTGAGAGAGTGAGCCCTCATGCTTCCCTGGAGACCTCGTCCTCAGTTCAGATGCTCCCTGGAGAAGAAGCTGTGTCCCAGAAATGAGGTCTCAGACACAATGGCATGGGTGACTTAGGGGACAAAGGACTCCTCAGAGCCCCTGACACACTTCTCTGCATACGGCAGTGGGTGGTATGAGGGGATACGCAGTGTCTGCACCTGCTGACCTGGGAGCCCCGCATCAGCCCTCCTGCCCTGAAGGCAGAGACCCTTGCTCTGAGCTGGCCCCACCAAAGTGCTCTTCAGGGGAGAAACCAAATACCTCATCTGATGATAGATCACTACATTCAGGGGACCCTGTCTCAGTCATAAACCTCTGTGAGGCTGCCTCAGACAGGAGGCCTCACTATACAGCTTCAAAGATCAGCATCGGGCCCTTGGGGAAAGCTACAGGGAGGTGGGTTTCAGCACAGTGAGGGAAGAGCTTCCCAGAAGTAGCACACACTGCCCAAGGAGGGGGCAAGTTCGTCAGCATGGAAGGTGGGAGATGAGGGGCTGAGGAGCTCTCAGTGCAGACAGGATCCCACCCCAAGCTGTCTGTCTCCATCTCTTTCTGTTTCTATCTGTTGACCTGTCACTCCTTCTGTGTCCTCACTCTCTCTCCATCTTTCTATGTCCTCTGAAAACCTGTCCCTCCTACCCCTGAACATCTAGGGTTCTACAGCCTAACCCTTTGAAGGCACTGTCAATGTCCTGCAGCAGATGGGCTTCTGGGATGAGGACCAAAGGCCCCGAGTTCCAGGCCAGCTCGGCCATGGCCTGCTGTGAGGCCTTGGGCAAGCTCTGCCCCTCTCTGAACCTCAGTCTTCTTATTTGCATGAAAGGAGGAGGAGCAAACTGTATTCTCCAAACTCCCTTTTAGAAAGAACGACATCTTTGTTTGGAAGGCTGCCTCCATCGAGGCTTGAAGTACGAAAGAAAGCCAACTTCTCCCACCTCAAAGGAGATGGAGGGAAGATATTCTTTATGACCAGGGAAGGAATTTTATCATTTTGCTCCTGAAAAGGACAGGAAGAGAAAGAAGGAATCAAGAGACAGAAGGAAGAGAAATGAGGAGCTAGAAAGAGAGAGAGAAACTGAAGGAGGTAAAACAACCTCTCCTCAAAGGGGAGAAAACCTGCAGATAGGAGTCATTTTCATGGCTGGCAAGAGAATGCTAACCCCATCTGCTCTGCCAATCTTCAGTCGGTCTCCATTGCTTGTGAAGATTGGGAGGGGGACCACAGATGGGACTGATTTTCTCGTCCAAGTGGACATGGGGTGAAGCAGAGGCAGCAAGCTAACTGGCTGGGACTGAGGCAAGAGGGTTGGGCCCCCGGGGAACCCATGACCTCTGGGGAGGCTTTGCACCCCAGCCACAGAGCTGGGCGTCCAATGTTCTTAAGTAGGTACTTTGGAGTAGGAATGCATTGGCCACGTCTGGGCTACAGGTAGAGGAATAGTAAGCTTAGACCTGCCAGCCTTGGACTTCCATGAGCTACAGGATATGGGAGCTCCAGGGCTCTCTGAGCCAGGCAGGAAACCCTCCCCCCTCATCACTACCTTCCAGGCTGCCACAGCAGAGGCCAGCAGGACGGAATCAAGCTGGGCTGAGCTGGGCAGGGCAGGGTACAGGGGCACTCCAGTGATTGCTCACAGCTACCAGCAAGCCAGGCAAGCTGGGCTGGCCACTGTTATGGCATCGTAAAATACAACTATTTTCAGAAGATATTCATAAAATCTTGTTTTATGCTGGTTGGTTCTGGGCTCACAAAACAGTTCCTGTGTTTGCTTTTCTCTTATTTTCTGTTTCTTACCATAAGTCACAAAAAAAGAGTGATAAAATTTCCACCCTGAAAACACAAGTTCCCAGACAAGGAAGGGCTGGAGACTGGTGGGCTTCCCAGGCATCCCTTCCGGGTTTCTCTTGCCTCCTTTCTGAGACTGGGGAAGGCAGGAAGGGGGCCGAGCTGCGTGGGGACCAAGCGGCAGGGCAGGAGGAAGAAAGAAAAACACAGGGAAAGATGGATGAGGAGAGAATGAGGGCAAAGAGACAGGAGAGACAGACAGACAGTGCTGGAGAAAGAGAAAAGAGACGAGTGAAAGGGAGCAGTCGGGAGAGGCCTGGGTGGGGAGACAAAATCAGATGCAAGAGGGTTGGGTCGAAGCAGAGAGACAGGCTGACTAGAGTCGGCACAGCAGGGTCCCAGAGCAAGCCAGGAAGTAGCACCCACAGGTCTGGACCCACACCAACTGCACCCACCAGCCCAGTCTCCACCCAAATACACCCACTGGCCAACCCCCACCAAAGTGCACCCACGGGGCCCAGCCTCCACCAAAGTACCCCCACAGGCCAAGCCTCCCTCAAAGTAAACCCAAGGACACGACCTCCTCAAAGTACATCCAAGGGCTCAGCCCCTACACAAATGCACCCAAGGGCTGCACTCCCCCCCCCAGTGCACTCACAGGTCCCACCCCCCACCAACTGCACTCATGGCCCCTGCTCCCCACCCAATTGCACCCACAGGCCAAGCTCCACAGAAGTGCAGCCATGGGTTTAGACCCCACCAACTGCACCCATGTGCCCAGCACCCCAAAAAGTGCACCCACGGGCCCAGATTCCCCAAAAGTGCACCCATGGTGCCTGCCCCCACCCAACTGCACCCACAGGCCCAGCAAGCACCCAAAGGCACCCACAGGGCCAGCCACCATCAAAACACACCCACACACCCTGCCCCCACCCAAGTGCACACACAGGCCCAGGACACCCCCAGCTGCACCCATGGGCATAGGCCCTCACCAGCTGCACTCCTAAGCCCAACCCCCCCAACTACACCCATGGTCCTAACCCCACCAAACTGCACCTACAGGCCCAGCCCCCACCCAAGTGTGCCCACGGGCCCAGCCCCCACTAAAGTGCACCCACATCCCATACCTCTGCAACCACAGCCACAGGCCTGGCCCCACTCCAACTGCACCCACTGGCCCAGCCCCAACAAAGTACACTCACTGGCCCAATCCCCCAAAATTGCACCCTCAGGCACAGCCCCCTCATGCCTAGCCCCCCCAACAGTCCCCTTGGACCCAGCCGCCACCAACTGCACTTACTGGCCCAGCCCCCACCCAACTACACCACAGGCCCAGACCCCACCTAACTGCACCCACACTTTTGTTCTATTATTTTTTCTTACGCATCACCTTTCATCACTTACTGATGAAATTCTACCCAATCTTTACCAAGATTCAACTCAGATGCCACCCCACTGGAGGCATCCCGACTCACCTTCTCTCACCTGGCTTCAGTCCTGGGACTTCTCTTTTACATTCACAGTCACCATTCAATGATGTTGATACAGGAGGTGCTCAGTTTCCCTGGGTTTGGGTTTCAGGATGTGCCTCTGGCTTTCCAGCCACTCCCTGAGGTCTCAGGCCCCCTCCTCTGAGTTCTTCCCTGGAGGAAAGTTACTCTTGCCAGTTAGACTTATTTTTAGCACCAACATGGGGAAAATGAGACCACAAGGTGCTGGCTTATGCAAATCCAGTGGCTGTGCATGTTCAGTAGAGAGCACAGAACATTCTTGAATGTGCCTGGTGCATGCGATAGGATCTGACCAATAAACACGCTCCAGCAAGAGACAGACTCAGCGTGTGCAAGACTAATGTTACATAACTGGGAGCCACCCCCTTAGCTGAATATTCCTTAGGTAAAGAAACTGTAAAAGCCAAATCCCAGCTGAAGGTGGGGTTGTTACTTACTTTCCTGGAGGCAGCCTGCACTTTCCTGGCTAAGGGGTGTGGGCTTTATTTTGTATGGAACTTACTTTCAGCAGGTGGCTGCTCACTCTCTTGAGCCAGCCCACGCTCTGTACCAAACTTACGCAGTTCTTGCTTTCCTATTAGACTTGAAGTGTGCACTGATCTTTTATGTTTAATGAATAAATGAAGGAATGATTCATGAGAATAAAAAGCTTCACAAAATTCTAGTTAGGTGGAAGAAGAAGATCTAGTCATTATGTGACAGTATTTCATTACACAAAAGATAAAGAGGTTTCTAAAACTTCAGGGGGAAGAAAATAAGCTACTTAAAACAGATTGCTGACTTTATCTACTGAAAGATAATAGAAAACACAATAAAGTGGATGCATTGGCACACAGCGGCAGGACAGCTTTCAAGGGCTAGTCGACTCAGCAGCTCAGTGGTGTCATCAATTGTCCATCTTCCTTCCATCTCTCTTCTGTTATGCACAGAGTTAGTTTTTTCCTAAGTCTGGCTTATATACTGACTGCCAGACTCAGTTTGAACTATTTTCTTCTTTGTTTACAAAAGGAAGCTAGGGCGAGCTTTTGCCTCAGTAATCTAACCAAGAATCCTAAGATTGACTCTGGTACAGTTCTTAAAACACACGTACCTCTGAACAATGGGCCTGCAGAAATGCATCATGCTGACTGGCTTAAGCCAACCCCACAACTGTTCCCATGGGCCCGACCCCCCCAACTGCACCCACCAGCACAGCCCCCAGGCCCAGCCCTTCCCAAACTGCACCCATGGCCCAGCCCACACCAACTGCACCCATGTGCACAGCCTCCTCGGGCCTAGCCACCCACCAAAGAAACCCCATGTGCCCAGCCCCATGCAAAGGATCCCGATGGGTCCATCCCTCCCTAAAATACACTGATAGACCCAGCACCCACCTAACCGTGCCCATGGGGCCAGCCCCCAGCAACTGTACCCATGAGCCCAGCCCCCACCCAACTGTGCCAATGGGCCTGGCCTCCCCAAATTATGCCCAGGGGCCCAGCCTCCACTGAAGTGCACCCATATGCTGGACCTCCACAACTGCACCCACAGGCCTTCCCCACCCCAATTGCACCCATGGCCCCAGCCCAAACAAAGTATACCCACTGGACCAGTCCCCCCCAATTGCACCCAAGGGCCTGGCCCCCACCAAAGTGCACTCATGGGCCTGCCCTCCCCAAACTGCACCCACTGGCCCAACCCCCACTGAACTGCACCCATGGGCCCAAACCACCACAACTGCACGCACTGGCCTAGCCCCCTCAACTGACCCCTCAGGACAAGCTCTTCCCCACCTGCACACATGGGCCCAGCCCCCACCAACAGCACCAATAGGCCTAGCCCCCACCAAAGTAACCCCACAAGCCTAGTCCCCCAAAGTACGCCCACAGGCTCAGCCCTCCCCAAAGTATACACAAGGGCCCAGCCACCACCCAACTGCACCCTTGGGCCCAGCCCTGACCCAACTGTACCCATGGCCCCTGCCCCCAACAACTGCAACCACAGGCCCAGTGCCCACCCAACTGCAATGGTAATTAATGAAAAGCAATATAAAAAGCATAAGGAAATCCTACTGCATGTACACTGATAGGCAAAAATTAATAAATGAGGCAATTCCAATCTTGTCAATCTTATGGAATAAATTATCACATGCGGAGATGATGGGTCCGTTCACAAACTCATTGGCATTTCCTCTAAGTTTGAAATTACACATAATCTACAACCCAGTAGTTTCTCTCCAATGGGTTGAGAATTTGTTATATGTGTGCATTTGGAAACAAACATGAACTGTAGGAACAGCATTTTCACAAGAACAAAAAATAAACTTGAAACAGCCCAAGCATTATAAGCACTGGAATGGATGGGCCCGTTGGATGACCCACAGTCTCAAACACCAGCATGTGTGAAACAGACTGAGGCAGAGAAACCACTGATGACCGTGTTCAGGGTAATTCTATTAATACCCTTTCGTGGAAAGGTTAAAAGAGGCAAAGTTAAACAAAACAATTTTTAATGATACGTAATAGATGATAAAGACAAAAAGAAAACTGTAAAATTTCTGATAGTGGTCACATCTGGGGACAGGAGGGAAATGAGGTCAGGATGGACACACTGGAAGCCTAATATCTGCCCAGTCTGTTCATTAGTGTGTGTCCAGCCTGCAGAGCTTATATGACATTAATGTTTAAACTTAAAACATTCTACGTAATCTTTTCTAAGTATGAAATAGCTCACTAAAAATTTTAAAGAACTATTTACACGTGAAAAAATGTACAATTTAAAAATATTTATTTTACCATATTATCTGACTACCTCCCCAGTTTTGCTATCAGTCTTAGTTTGGAAGGAGTTCTCAAGCCTTTTGGACCAGATCCATTTAAATTTAGCTCTATATTCATTTGCACAGGTTTGGGTAGTGAAAGATTGAGAACCAGCCAGTGCCTGTTTAGAGATAACTGGTTTCATGAACATATATTATCAATTTATAAAAATTAAGGAAGTCACCTATTCGTGATGAAAAGAGCTTCAAGACTGATGTCTAATTGAACAAAAAAGCAAAGCATGTATCGTTGTGTAAACCAGAGAGCATAATAGAGCTGTGGAAACAATAATTACATGAATAGGAGTTTCAGAGAGGGAGACTCTGAGAGAGAGGGTTTTTGCTAATTCTCAGCAGGTACTTGGCCCATGCAGGGGACAGAGAAACTGGAGGAGTGTTAGTTGGTCACTCAGAGTTGGTGCTGGTGTGAGAGATCACACAACTCGAGAAGCACTGACATGGTTGGTGTTTTCCACAGGACATTCTTTGTGTTCTGGAGATGAACATCGAGGATTGAGGAGCCAGGCCAAGGGTTCCTAAAAGTCAGAGTAAAATCTACCTGAATCTCAAAGTGCTTAGGAGATAATGTTTCCCCAGAGGGACAGGGCTGCTGATTGGTCCCTCAAGATTTTTGCCATAGTTGAAAGCTGTAGGGCACGGGTGCCAAAGCAGCAATCTGAAACCTCCGAAGGCCACAAGTGGATGTGCCACAGTCTTTCATGGTTGACCAGTGACCTACTAGAATTTCCATCTAAATCCTTGAAGGGCCTACCCTGAGGAAGACAGAAGAAGCAGAGATGGATGAGCCTCATTACAACTGGGTATGAGTAATTGGACTCAGAGGGACAGAGAGGGGAGAGAGAAGGGGGCAGAAGCCATCACTGAAAGGTGCAATGGCTGAGGATTTCCAAAATGGGTATAATACATCAATCCAAAAATTAAAGAACCCCAAGTATTTTGGTAAACTCCAACTGGGAATAAAAAAGAAAAGAAAAGAGGAGAAAATCATGCTAAAGTCCATCATAATTAAATTGCTAAAATGAAGCAGACAAAGTCAAATTTCTTTTCTAAAGCAAATTCATATCCTTATATGTTATTATTAAACAATAAATATCAAAATATTCTAAAACTACTTATTCATTAGAAGAAGGTAAGAAAATAATAACAAACCTAAGATTCACAGGAGAATGGATATACTAAACACACAAAAAAGGAAATCAAATTATCAGGAGGGGGGAAATGATAGAATTGACAGACTAATAAATCTGAAAGCTGTTTATCTGAATAATAAAAACCAAACAAAAACCATGTATTCACTTTCAGTGTTTATTTTAATGAAATAAATTTGACTCAAATAAAAATACACAAATGTGGGAGTGGAAAAAAAGGTAAATGTAGATTTTGAAGAAACTACAAAAATAAGGCTAATTATTAAAATACACATTTCATAAATAAGTTTGATACTTTAATGAAAAATTTTCTGGCCAAGTATAAATGATAAAACATTGCTAAGGGCCCCACCCCACCCCTGGCCTGGCCTGCCATGAAGGGTCCCCCTCGAATGGCCTGTCCCAGTGCCCCTTTGGCCTGCTTGGTGCTAAGAGCCCCTCTCAACCTGGCCTGGCACCTCTAAGAGACCCCCTGGCCTGGACTGGCCTACCACTAAGGGCTGCCCTGGCCAGAACTGCTGCTCAGGGCCCCACTGCCATTAAGGGCAGGACTGGCCAGGCCTACACAAGAGACCCACTGGCCTGGCCTGCCTCAGGGCCCCTGTTTTAGTCCATTTTGTATTGCTATAACAGAATACTTGGAACTGGCTAGTTATAATGAAAAACAAAATTTGTTGCTTATACTTTCTGAGACTAGGAAGTACAAAGTCCATCTGGTGCTGGCAACAGTGACCCAGGGTTCTCACATTGCCAGATGGTGGAAGCAGAGAGCAGAGACAGAGAGACTCTCATGTGCTCATCTTTTAAAGCCCTCAGAATCACACACCTGACCAACATTTTTAATCCATTCACTGTGGCATGGTCCAACCCTGCCCCCCCCAACTCATGTCATTCTCATGTGCAAATACATTCATTTCATCTCCATGGTCTTAAGTTGTTTCAACTCAAGAGTCCAAAGTTCAAAGTCCCATCTGTGAAATCAATACAAGTCATCTACTTCCAAGATACAGTAGTGGGACATACATAGGGTACATATTCCCATTCCAAAAGGAAGAAATAGGCCAAAAGAAAGGGGTATCAGGTTCTAAGCAAGTCCAAAATCCCAAGGGCAGGCATTAAATCTCAAAGATGGTGAATCATGTACCTTGAGTCTGTGTTCCATGTCCTCTGCATGCTGGTGTGGGGTTGGGTCCCCAAGTCTTTGGGCAGCTCTGCTCCTATGGCTTTCCTGCTTGCCAGCCACACTTCAGGAATCCCAAGCTATCACTCCACTCTGTAGCTCCACAGGTCTGGGGTCTCCATGGCAGTCCTGCTCTCATGGCTCCACTAGACATGGTGCTGATGAGGTTTCTCTGCTGCAACTCCAACCCCACGTTTCCACTTGGCATTGCTCTAGTGAAGGCTGTCTGCAGTGACTCTGCCCCTGTGACAGATCTCTTCCTGAGCCCTTAGACTTTTCAATACATCCTTTGAAATCTGGGTGGAGGCTCCCAAGCCTTCCAAGCTCTGGCATTCTGTGAGACTGAAGACCTAACACCACATGACACCACCAAGGCTTCTGGCTTGTATTTTTCAAAACTGCAGGTCCAGCCACACCTGGGACCAATTTAGCCACAGCTGGAGCGGCCAAAGCAGCTGGGGTGCTGGTGCTAGAAGCAGTTTCCCAAGGTGGCCCTGAGCAGTGAGTCCATGGAGGGTTCCTCAAGCCAGTTCCCCAAGATCATTTTGTCTCCCTAGATCTTTGGGCCTGAAATTGAATAGTTGGGCCCAGAGGCTTGTGTAATGCCTTTGGGGCCTTTTTCTCCTTCTCTTGATAATCACGTTCCTTTGCGTTAATCTTAGTACCACTGAATTTTCCTTCTGAAAATGCTCTCTTCTTCTCTACCACATGACCAGGCTGCAAAATTTACAAATCTTTACACTCTGCTTCTCTTTTCGTCATGCATTTGCTGCCATAAGTCAGAGTAGGCTGTTACAAGTAGCCATGCAGCTTCCTTAATGCTTTGCTGCTTAGACATTTCTTCTACTAAATACTCTGGTTCACAACTCTTAAGTTCCAACTTCCACAAAGTCCTAGGGCATGAATACAATGCAGCCAAGTTCTTTGCCAAATCACAGCAAGGGTGATTTTTGCCCCAGTTTCCAATAAACTCCTTATTTCTATCTGAGACCTCCTTTGAATGGTCTTTACAATCCATATTTCCATAAGCACTCTGCTCGGCAACATTTAATACGTCTCTAAGATATTCCAAACTTCCCTCAACATTTGGTCTTCTTCTGAGACCTCCAAACTCTTTCAAACGCTCTGCAACACACACCTCCAAAGCCATTTCCACATTTTCAAGTGTCATAAGCAGTACCCCACTCCTGGTATGATTTTCTGTTTTAGTCCATTTTGTGTGGCTACAACAGAATACTTGGCAACAAGGGCCTCCATGGCCAAGTCTACTATTCAGGGCCCCACTGCCACTAATGGCCCCCCTTCTGCTAAACACCTGCCAGGCCTGCCCCAAGTGCTTCCTTGGCCTGAACTGTCACTAAGGGGTCACCTGGCTGGCCTGCACCTGGGGCCTTCCTGTTCCGGCCTGGTACTAACAGCTCCACTGGCCTTGCCTGCCCCTATGGACTCCCTAGAGTGGCCTGGATTGCTCCTAGGTCACCCCTGGCCTAGACTGGCCTGCCACTAGGGCTCCCCTGGCCAGGTAGTCCTACCCCAACTCCCCCCTAACCTGGCCTGGCCCTAGGACCCTGCTGGTCTGGCCCAGCCTGGCTCAAA
>NW_007734437.1:86637-87937 GCF_000696425.1 Galeopterus variegatus
TGGCCTGGCCTGCCCCTGTGCCCTCACCTGCCATTAAGGGCTGCCATAGGCAGACATGCTGCCAAGGGCCTCCTACCACTAATGGCCAGCCTGGCTTTTCCTGCCTGAGAACCAACTAATTGTCCTGCCATAGGGCCACCCATTACTAGTCTGCCCCTAGTGGACCACTGTCATACGGCCACCGTACCGCTAAGCGCCTGCCCTGAGTGGCCTGTTCCTGGGCTCCCTTGGCCTGTCTTGGTGGTAAGAGCCTCCTGGCCTTCCTCTAAGAGATCACGTGGCCTGGCTTGCCCGGACACTAAGGGCCTTCTTTGAATGGCCTGGCCCACAGCTCCCTTGGCCTGCTTAGTGCTATGGTCCCCCTGGCCTGGCCTGCCTGTGAGAGAACCCCTGGGCTGGCCTGGCCTGCCCTGGGGGTCTCTTAGAAGCAGGCCAAGTCAGGCCAGGGCAGCCCTGAGGTGAGCCCAGCCAGTGGGTCTCTTCTGTAGACCTGGTCAGGCCCACCCATAGTGGATGGAGCCTTTAGCAGGGGGCCTGCCAGGGACCGTTAGTGGCAGGCCAGGAAAGTCCAGGGGCACCGTTAGTGGTAGGGCAGGACAGGCAGACCAGGGCGTCTCTTAGAGGCAGGCCAGGCTGGGGTGCCCTGGGAGGGTCTTTCTTTCTTTCTTGGGGGCCCAAGGGTAGTCCAGACCAGGGCTCCTGCCTGTTAATGGCAGGGCAGGCCAAGAGGGACATAGGTGGGCTAGAAGAAAGAAGGAGGAGGAGGAGGAGGAGAAGAAGAAGAAAGAGAGAGAGAGAGAGAGCCCCCAAAAAGAAAGAAAGGAGGAGAGAAGGAAGGAAGGAAAGAAAAAAGAAGAAAAGGAAGGAATAAAAGGCAGGAACAGAAGGAAGGGAGAAAAGGCAGGAAGAGAGGGAAAGTGGAAGGGAGGGAAGGCAGGCAGAGAGGGAAAACAGGAAGGGAGGGAAGGCAGGAAGAGAGGGAAAGCAGGAAGGGAAGGAAGGAAGGCAGAGAGGGAAAGCAGGAAGGGAAGGAAGGCAGGAAGGGAGGGAAAGGAGGACGGGAGGGAAGGCAGGAAGAGAGGGAAAGCAGGAAGGGAAGGAAGGAAGGCAGAGAGGGAAAGCAGGAAGGGAAGGAAGGCAGGAAGGGAGGGAAAGCAGGAAGGGAGGGAAGGCAGGCAGAGAGGGAAAGCAGGAAGGGAAGGAAGGCAGGAAGGGAGGGAAAGCAGGAAGGGAGGGAAGGCAGGCAGAGAGGGAAAGCAGGAAGGGAAGGAAGGCAGGAAGGGAGGGAAAGCAGGAAGGG
>NW_007734437.1:88706-89492 GCF_000696425.1 Galeopterus variegatus
TGGCCTGTCTTGGTGTGGCACTATGGGCCACCACTGTCCTGGCCTCATCTGCCACTATGGGCTCCCCTGCCTGGGCTTCCCTTCCACTAAGGGCACCCATGGCCTGGCCTGCTCCTGTGTCCTCACCTGCCATTAAGGGCTGCCCTAGGCAGACATGCTGCCAAGGGCCTCCTACCACTGAGGGCCAGCCTGGCTTTTCCTGCCCGAGAACGCACTTATTGTCCTGCCATAGGGCCTCCCATTACTAGCCTGCCCCTAGTGGACCACTGTCATAGGGCCACCATGCTGCTAAGTGCCTGCCCTTGAGTGGCCTGTTCCTGGGATCCCTTGGCCTCTCTTGGTGGTAAGAGCCTCCTGGCCTTCCTCTAAGAGATCAGGTGGTCTGGCTTGCCCTGACACTAAGGGCCTTCTTTGAATGGCCTGGCCCACAGCTCCCTTGGCCTGCTTAGTGCTATGGTCCCCCTGGCCTGGCCTGCCTGTGAGAGAACCCCTGGGCTGGCCTGGCCTGCCCTGGGGGTCTCTTAGAAGCAGGCCAGGTCAGGCCAGGGCAGCCCTGAGGTGAGCCCAGCCAGTGGGTCTCTTCTGTAGACCTGGTCAGGCCCACCTATAGTGGATGGGGCCTTTAGCACGGGGCCTGCCAGGGACCATTAGTGTCAGGCCAGGAAAGTCCAGGGGCACCGTTAGTGTTAGGGCAGGACAGGCAGGCCTGGGCGTCTCTTAGGGGCAGGCCGGGCTAGGGTGACCTAGGGGGGGGGTCTTTCTTTCTTTCTTGGGGGCCCAAGGGGA
>NW_007734437.1:90174-90403 GCF_000696425.1 Galeopterus variegatus
GCAGGAAGGGAAGGAAGGCAGGAAGGGAGGGAAAGCAGGAAGGGAGGGAAGGCAGGAAGAGAGGGAAAGAGGGAAGAGAGGGGAGGCAGGAAAAGAGGGAAAGCAGGAAGGGAGGGGAGGCAGGTAGGAAGGGAGGGAAGGCAGGAATGGAAGGAATATAGGAAGGGAGAGAAAGCAAGGAAGAGAGGGAAGGCAGGAAGAAAAGAGCCCACCTATGGCCCCCTGGCCT
>NW_007734437.1:92591-93212 GCF_000696425.1 Galeopterus variegatus
AGTCCTACCCCAACTCCCCCCTAACCTGGCCTGGCCCTAGGACCCTGCTGGTCTGGCCCAGCCTGGCTCAAAGCCAAGGACCGCCTGACCTGTCCTGGGCTGTCTCAAGGGCCCTGCTGGCCTGTCTTGGTGTGGCACTATGGGCCACCACTGTCCTGGCCTCATCTGCCACTATGGGCTCCCCTGCCTGGGCTTCCCTTCCACTAAGGGCNCCTGGACTTCCAGTAAGGGCTCCCCTGGCCTGGAGACCATAGGGACCCCAAGAAAGAAAGAGAAAGGAAGAAAAGGAAGGAAGGAAAAAAAGAAGGAAGGACAGAAAGAAAGAAAAAGGAGGAAAGAAGAGAAAAGGCTGTGAGGGAAGGAAGAAAGGCGAGGCAGGAAGGGAAGGGAGGAAGGCAGGGAAGGGACGAAGGGAGGAAAGGATGAAAGAAAGGAAAGGAAGGAAGGACAGAGAAGGACAGAAAAAAGGAGGGGAAGGAAGGAAAGGAGGGAAGGAAGGGAAGGAAGTTAGTAATGGACTAACTAGAATAACTTTGACAAAGAGAACTTTAGCCAAAAGCCCCAAAACCAGATGAGCTACTCAGGGCGGTCATAAGGACAAGCCCATCTGTGTGACAAAGT
>NW_007734438.1:0-336 GCF_000696425.1 Galeopterus variegatus
ATCTCAAACTCCAGATCCTATAGAAAAAGAAGCCCTTGAAATGAATGACAGGGAATTTCGAGTCATAATCCTAAAGAGACTGAATGAGATACAAGAAAACACAGCTAGACAGCATGATGAAACCAGGAAAAACATACAGGACCTGAAAGAGGAAATGTACAAGGAAATCACTGTCATAAAAAAAAATGTAGCAGAACTTGCCGAACTGAAGAAGTTATTCAGCGAAATAAAAAACACAATGGAGAGTTTAACCAGCAGGATAACGGAAGTTGAATAGAGAACCTCTGTACTTGAAGATGGGCTCTTTGGAATAATACAAGCAGACAAGAAAAAAGA
>NW_007734438.1:5743-45673 GCF_000696425.1 Galeopterus variegatus
AGGTTTCGGTGATGGGACATAATAATCAACTACATTGTATATTGACAAAATAAAATAATAAATTAAAAAAGAAAAAGAAAGACTTTGATACAGAAAAATAAATGTGAAAAATTAATAGCTGAAAACTTTCCAGATGTGATGGAAAACATAAATTTACAGATTCAAATTTGAGCAAATCCCACAGTATAATCTCAAAGAAAACCATGCCCGTACCCAGATATATCATAATCAAGTTGCTGAAAAACAAAGATAAAGAAAATATCTTGCAGCTAGAGAACAATGACATAATACATACAAAAAGTGATGATTCAAGTAACTGTTTATTTTTAATCAGAAACCACGGCCCTGCGTCGCACTCGAGAGAGTGCGGCGCTGCGAGCGCAGTGACGCTCCCGCCACGGGTTCGGATCCTATATAGGACTGGCCAGTGCGCTCACTGGCTGAGCGCGGTGTGGGTGACACCACACCATGGGTTGCAATCCCCTTACCGCTCACAAAAAGGACAAAAAAAAAAAAAAAAAAAAAAAAAAAAAAAAAAACGGAGGCCAGAAGACAGTGGGTCAACATTTTTAAAGTACTGGGAGGAAAAAACTCTACCAACTCAGAATTTTTTATCTGGCAAAAATATCCTTTAAGAATGAAAGTGAAATAAAGACATTTTCAGGGGAGACAAACTAAGAGAAGCCAAGAGATTTGTTTTATAAATGAAATGCTAAAGGGAGTTCTTAAGGTGGAAGAGAAATAATATTGGAAAGAATCATGGAACTTCCCAAATGAAGAAGACCAACAAAAATGGTAAATGTTTTGGTCGATATAATAGACTATTTTTGCTTTTCTTAAGTTCTTTAACATATACATGAGTGTTGAAACCAATTTTATCGCATTGTCTAGTAGAGTCTTAAATGTATGTGCACATGGCAGCTACAACATAAAGAGGAGAGGATAAAGGGGCTTTTATGGTTGTGAGGTTTCTACATTTCATGTGAAGTGGTAACATATCTCCAAATTGACTGTTAAAAGTTGATTATTTAGATTATAGTCCCTGGAGTTACTACAGAAAAAAAACTAACAAAGTTATAGTTTAAAGGGCAAGCAAGAAGTTAAAATGGAATACTAAAAAAGTTTAAACAATTCAAAACAGGAAAGGACAGGGGGAAAGAAGTACAAAAAGCAGAGTGGGAAAACAGATTTAAAAATAGACATAATCTGAACATATCAACAATTATTTTAAATATAAATGAACTGAGCTAAGACAGAAATTGTCATATTAGACAGGGGGAAAATAACCCAATGATATGCTGCCTAAGAAAATCTACTTTAAATATACTGATATAGAAAGATATACCACACAAATCAAAAGAGAGCTAAATTAATACCAGACTAAATAGACTTCAGAACAAGGAAAAGGGAATAAAGAGACATATAACTCACTGATTAAAGGGTAAATTCACCAGAAAGAACAAAATTACTAAATAGGTTTGCATTTAACCACATAACTTTACAATAAATGAAGTAAAATCCAATGGAACTGAAGGAGAAATAGACAAATGTATGATCATACTTGAAGACTTCAACATTCCTCTCACAGTAATAGATAAAGGTTTTTTTAAAAAATCAGCAAGGATATAGAGGACCTGAACAATGTCAACAGCGTGACCTAAATGGCACTTGTAGAACATTTCATGCAACAACAGCAGAATGCACATTTTTTTCAAGTACACATGGAACACTCACTGAGATAGACCATATTCACAATCATAAAGCAAAACTTAACACATTTTTAAAAATTGAAATCATACAAAGTATGTGCTCTTCCCCTAATAGAATTAATTTAGAAATCAGTCACAGAAAAATACACAGAAAATTCCCAAATTTTTGGAAATTAAACAATACATTTCTAGCAACTCAGAGTCAAAGAAAGTCAAAGAAACTTTCTCAAGGGAAATTAGAAAATATTTTGAAATGAAAGAAAATAAAAATATAGCATATCAAAAACTGAGAGAGGCAGCTAAAGCCACCCAGAGAGGAAAATGTATAGCATTAAATGCAAAAATCAGATAGCAGCAGCAAAAAGTTTTCAAATCAAAAACTAAGCTTCCATCTTAAGAAAATAGAAAAGAAGAGCAAACTAAACCTAAATCACTTCGAAGGAACAAAATAATAAAGAGAATAGTATAAATCAGTGAAATTGAAAACAAACAATAGAGAAAATCAATGAAATCAAAAGCTGCTTATTTGAAATAATAAAATTGATAAACGTGTAACCAGATTGATTGATAATAAAGAAAAAAGAAATAAATTACCAATATAAGGAACAAAAGAGGGACAGTCACTACAGACTCTTGAGAGGTTAAAAGGGTAATAAGGAATTCTATGAACAACTCTGTGGTCATAAATTTGACAACATAGATGAAATTGATCAATTCCCTGGGAGAGAAAGAAAAAGCTACCAAACTCACTAAAGAAGAACATGAATAGTTCCAAATCTACTAAATAGATTTAATTTGTAGTTAAGACCTTCCAACAAAGCAAACTGAAGGCACAGATGGTTTCACTGGTGAATTCTAACAAACATGTAAGCGTTAATTCTAACAAACATTTAAGGAATAAATTCAATTCCACACTATCTCGTCCAGAAATTTTAAGAGGACAGAACACTTTTCAACTACTTTTGGGAGGATATAATTACCCCGATACGAAAGCCAGAAAAATACAATATATGAAAACTGCAGACCAATACTCTCATGAACATAGATGCGAAATACTAGACAAATTTTAGCAAATCGAATCTAGCAATATATCAAAAGATAATACATTGCAATTAATTGAGGTTATTCCAGGATTGCAAGGCAGTTAAATATTCAAAAATTAAGCAAAGTAATCTGTAATATTAACAGACTGGGGAAAAAACATATAATTATATCAATAAATGTAGAAAAAAACATTTGACAAAATTCAACATCCATTTGTGATAAAAATTCTCAGCAAACTAGAAATAGAATAGAACCTCCTTAAGCTAATAAAGTGTTTGTGAAGCACTTATGGCTAACATATTTAATGATAAAAAACTGAATGCTTTCTCTCTGAGATCAGGGACAAGGCAAATGTGTCTGCAATTACTACTTCTCTATTCAGCATTTTACCCGAAGTCCTACACAGTTCAATAAGACAAGAAAAAGTGTCAAAAGGTGTACTGTTTGGAAAGAAAGACATACAACCGCCCCAATTTGTAGATGACATGATTGTCAACACAAAAAATCTTAAGAAATCTACAAAAAAGTTCTTAGAACTAATAAATAACTTAAGATTGCAGAACACAAGCCCAATATATAAAAATAAATAATATTTCCATATGCTAGTTATGAATAATTGTAACCTGAATTCTGAAAAACAGTATTTACAATAGCTCAAAGAAGATTATGAAATCCTTAGATATAAATCTAGCAAAATATGTGCAGAATTTGTATGTTGCAAACAATAAAGCACTGGTGAAAGAAATCAAAGAAGTTCTAAATAAATGGAGATATATACCATGTTCACGGATTGGGAGACTCAATTTTGTTAGGATGTCAATTCTCCTCAGTAGATCTCTAGACTTAATACAATCCTAATCAAAATTCCAGCAGGTCTGTTTAAATATTGACAAGCTAATTCTAACATTTATTGGGGAAATCATAGAACTAGAATAGCCAAAACAATATTTAAAAAGAAGACAAATTTGAAGGACTTACACTGTATGATTATAAAGTACCTAATGCACAGTTATTAAGATAGTGTACATTAATCAAGATAGTATGGTATGGGCAAAATAACAGACACATAGATCAATGGAGTAGAATAGAGAGTCTAGAAATAGACTACATGCATGTGGTCAATTGATTTTTTTACAACAGTGCAAAGGCAATTCAATGAAAAAACGCTATTCAACAAATGATTCTAGAAAAATGGAACATACATGTACAAAGAAATTATTCTTCCCCTATATTTCAAACCTTATACAAAAACTAATTCAAAATAGATCATAGACCTAAATGTAAAATGTAAAACTTTAAAAGTTTTAGGAAAAAGACAGAAGAAAATCTTTGAGAATTTGGATTAGGTAAAATCTATATTTCTTAGATCTAAAGTATAAGCCATATAAGACAAAAATCAATAAATAAGAGATCATCAAATTTAAAACTTTTTCTTTAACAAAGATGCTGTTCACAGATAGGTACAATCAACTGTGTTACAATAAAAAAATAAATAAACAATAAAGTAAAATCAAATAAAATAAAATTGACTTTCTTTTGATAAAAAGAGAAAGACACTGTTAAAGGAATAAAAACATAAGTTACAAAATGGAAGAAAATATTCATAAAATTACATATTTATCAAAGTTCGTACTAAGAGTTGGAACCAGCCCAAATGTCCATCATCAGATGAATGAATAAGGAAACTGTGGTATATCTACACAATGGAATACAAAAAGAATGAAATACTGCCATTTGCAGCAACATGGACGGACCTATAGAAAATTACATTAAGTGAAACGAGTCAGGCACAGAAAGAGAAATATCACATGTTCTCACTTATTTGTGGGAGCTAAAAATAAATAAATAAATACACAAATAAACTGGGGGCGGGGGAGGAAGAAGACACAACAATCACAATTCCTTGAATTTGTTATGACAAGCAAACAGATATGAGGTTGCTGGGAGGGAGGGGGGAGAGGGGGTGGGGAGGGAGGTTTTGGTAATGGGCCACAATAATCAACCACATTGTATATTGATAAAATAAAATTAAATCTTTTTAAAAAGTTCTTACATACAGAATATTTTTAAATTTTTTAAACTCAAAGATAAGAAAATGACCCAAATTTTTAAATGGGCAAAAGATTTGAACAGACACTTCACCAAAGAAAATGTATAAATAGCAAACAAGCATATAAAATGATCCTCAACATCATTAGTTCTTAGGAAAATGCAAATTAAAACACAATGAGATAACACTACAAACCTATGAGTATGGTTATAATAAAATTTTTTTAAACTTATAACCAAGAACTAGTGATGAAGAGAAGCAAATGGGTATCTCATATATTGCTAGTGGTAATACAAAATGGTATAGACACTCTAGAAAATATGTCAATTTTTAAAGTTAAGCTTACACTTACAATATCAGTCCTTACACTTACCCATCAGTCCTTATCCTAAGTATTTACCCTAGAGAAATTAAAACTGTTCATCACACAAAAACCTGTACATGAATATTTATGGAAGCATTATTCATAATTGCCAAGAAGTGGAAATAATCCAAATGTCCTTGAATGGCTGAATGGAAAAACAAACTGTGTTAAAACCATTTAAAAGTCTTTCTCAGCAATAAAAAGGAATAAACTATTGACCAAAAGACATTATGCTAAGTGAAAAAAGGCAGACTCAAAAGGTTATATACTGTAATGTTTCATTTACATGACATTCTGGAAAAAGAAAAACAATAGAGTTGAAAAACAGATCAGTGGTTAACAGGGGTTAAGTGGTGGATTTGATCACAAAGCTACAGCATAAGGGAAATTTTTCAGGTGAATTAACTGTCGTGTATCCTCATTGCTCAGCAGTGGTTATATGGCTCTGTGAACTTGTCAAAACTCAGAACTGTGTATAAGAAAAAAATTGAATTTTACTGCATGTAAATTAAAAATAAAAAAGAAAGTTGGAGTAGCTATATTAATATCAGAAAATAAGAGCAGAAACCAATGAAATAGAAAGCATAAAAACAATTAAGAATATAATTTTAACAAAAAGATGATTCTTTAAAAACCAGTTAAGAAAACTGATAAAACTTTTGCCAGGTTAATCAAGAAAAAAGTAGCACAAATTACTGATATTAAGAACAACAAAAGGATCATCACTACAGATCTTACAGACAGTAAAAGTATACAATAATGCCCCCTTATCAGTAAGGATACGTTCCAAGACCCCCAGTGGATGCCTGAAACCAGGTCTAGTACTGAGCCCTGATTAGGGTTAGGGTTAAATACTGTACTATGTTTTTTCAATCTGATAACCAAGAGTGCTACTAATTGACTAATGGGCAGGTAGCAGATACAGCGTGGATATGCTGCGTAAAGGGATGATTCATGGCCCAGAAGAGAGGGAGCTAGACAGTGCAAGATTTCATCACACTACTCTGAATGACATGCAGTTTAAAACTTATGAATTGTTCATCTTTAGAATTTTTCATTTAATGTTTTTAGACTGTGGTTGACTGCAGGTAACTGAAACCATGGAAAGTGAAACCACAGACAAGGGAGGACTACTGTAATAAGAAAATACAGAGAATGGGCCGGCCCGGTGGCGCATGCTACAGTGCGCCGCTTGGGAGCGCGCTGGCGCTCCCGCCGAGGATTCGGATCCCACGTACAGACTGGCCGCTCACTGGCTGAGCGAGGTGCGAGCGCAACACCGAGGGTTGCGATCCCGTTGCCGGTCCCGGTCCGGTACGGACGCGACACTGAGGGTTGCGATCCGTTGCCGGTCATGAAAAAAAAAAAAAAGACAAAAAGGAAAAGAAAAAAGAAAAGAAAATACAGAGAATTTTATGCCACTGAATTCTACAACTGAGATGAAATGGACAATTTCATTGAAAGACACAATGCTAAGCTAAAAACTACCAATAGGTAACCCGAATAGCCCCATATTTATTAAAGATACCGAATTTGGAGGTGGGGAGTAAGGAGCAAGGTTGGGAGGAAGAAACTTCCCACAAAGAAAACTCCAGGCCCAGGTGGCTACACTGGTAAAATCTGTCAGAGATTTATAGAAGGAATAATACCAATTCTACTCAAGCTCTTTTGGAAAACAGAAAAGGAGGGAACCCTTCTAAGGTCATTTAATTATTTTAAAAATTTTAAAACATCAAGTGGTGAGCAGTTCTCTCATTACTTACAAGTCCCCTAAATCGAAGTCATTGCCCAAGAACTCTTCCAGCAAACTTGTATCCAGGGCTGGGTTCTCCAGAGTGCCGTTGGCCCCCTGAGCTGCAAAAGCAAATTGAAAGTCTTGAAAACCATGAAGATTTCAGAATGGCTTATGACTAAAGACACTGACAAGCTCACAGCCCAGAATTTCAAAGCAACTAAATAGCACAATGCATTTATTGAGAATGTTGTCTTTCTTCAGATACTTCCTTCAGAAATCTCTTCAGATGTTACCCTCCTCCAGCAAGACTTCCTGACTGTTCAAGGCTTGTTTATGGTTTAGGTGCTCCTTTTTTAAATGTGTTTCCATAATACTCTGTGCTTTGCCTTATACAAAATTATAATTGCTTGCTTTTCTGTTTCTTTCTCTCCCATTCTCTCTCTCCCATTCTCTCTCTCTCTCTCTGTCTCTCTCTGTCTCTCTCTGTCTCTCTCTGTCTCTCTCTCTCTGTCTCTCTCTGTCTCTCTCTGTCTCTCTCTGTCTCTCTCTCTCTGTCTCTCTCTCAAGTTTTTAAGACCATATCACTCTTACTATATCCATAAGCATCTATGGCATAAAAGAGGCAAGGAGTAAACATTTATTGGATGGATAGATGGATCAATTGATTGATCGATATCTAGTTGGTTTGCTGGTTAGGATGAATTATTTCCAGTTAAGTTCAACAGGAAGTTTAATATTTTGCTTCATATTTTTGTTAGACTTCCCAAAATGTAGTACAATAGTTCTATCCTTTTCCTTTGTTTATAAAATGAAAATAAATTTATTGGTTTCTTTCTGATTATAATAAATATGCTAGAATTTTTTTAAAGAGTCCACTCAAAATAATAAGAAGCATAAAATATCCAAATACATATTTAGGGACAAATTTTTTAACTTAAAAACTCTGTGAAGGACTTTAATAAGACATTTGAATAAATGGAATGACCTACATTGTTCTTAGGCTAAAAGACTCAATATTGCAAAAATCTCACTAGACATTATTTAGAATGCCTGCCAAACCCACATATTCACTTTCTGAGAAGGTTCCCCTTACAAAGATAATCTCTAGCAGCCATATTTGTTTTTTCTGTTTTGTTTTGTTTTTGTTTTTGTTTTTTGTGTTTCATGGCTTGTTTACTAGTTACAAAAGAATTCTTGATCCTGAAGGCTATGGGTTCTTACCTGCTATGCAGATAACCTGCAACACAGTTTATTTTTTCTTTTATTCTAAATGTATTCCCAATTTATTTTATTAAATATAAAAATGCACAGGTTTCAATATTTATATTTCTTTTATTTTCTTTTACTTCAGTAGATTTTTTTTGAATTTTTTATTTTAACTTCTCACTATACATTGTAGTTGATTTTCATGTCCCTTTCCCCATTGCTCTTTCCCTCTCTCCCCTCCCCCCACACTACATCATATCTGTTCACTTGTCTGAACAAGTTCAAGGAATTGTTGTGACTGTTGTGTCCTCTTCCCCCCCACCACCCTTATTTGTAATACATAACCTCTCCAGACACCTGAACCAACCCATTGTTTGACCAGTGACCAATTATTTCTCCCAAGAATTTTAACTAATAAGACTTTAAAGCTGATTAAGTTATACAGTAGCTAAGGCAGAAGACTAGATTGATAGTCTAAATATTCCTGCCACAAAGGACCTGAACAGACATTTCTCAAAAGACATAGAAATGGTCAATAGGCAGATGAAAAAATGCTCAACATCACTAATCATCAGGGAAATGCAAATTAAAACCACAAGGAGATATCAACTCACTCCAGTTGGAATGGCCATTATCGAAAAGACAGAGAATAACAAATGCTGGCAAGGAAGTGGAGAAAAAAGGAACTCTCCCACATTGTTGGTAGGAATGCAAATTAGTACAGACCTGTGGAAAACAGTATGAAACAGTATGGAGGTTCCTCAGAGAACTAAAAACAGATCTACCTGATGACCCAGCTATCCCACTGCTGGGTATACACCCAAACGAAATGAAATCAGTATATCAAAAAGACACCTGTATGCTCATGTTTATCACTGCACAATTCACAATGCCAAGAGATGGCATCAACCTAAATGCCCATCAATAGGTGACTGGATAAGGACACTGTGGTGTATACACACAACGGAATACTAATCAGCTATACTAAAAAATTAAATCTTATCATTTGCAGCAACACGAATGGAACTAGAATCCATCATGTTAAGTGAAGTAAGTCAGGCACAAAAAGACAAATACCATACGATCTCACTCATATGTGGAATCTTTAAAAAAGCGGTTCTCATAGAAGTGGAGAGTAGAATAAAGGTTACCAGAGGGCAGAGGTCGGGAAGGAAAGAAAAATGGTGGACCAATGGGTACAAAACTATGCTGTTTACCTAAGCAAAGCATTGTGTAGTATATGCATATATTGAAACAACTCACTATACCCCACAAATATGTACAAGTAAATGCTAAAATACTTTGAATTAAAAAAAGGCAAAAGAATCTATATTTCTGCAATAGTAGGGGTAGGGCAGGATACAGGACATGAGAAAAAATTAATTAACAGGCTATTTTCAGACAGTGTGGCAAATAAAACAGGGAAGTGTGATAGACTATGGTGGAGTGAGCTGCTTTCGATCTGGAAGCCTATCTCAGGAAGGAGCCAGCCAGGCAAAGACCAAGGGCAGAGCATGCCAGGCAGAGGGACAGCAAGGACAAGAGCTCGGAGCCAGCCTGTGCTTAGCATGTTGAGAAATGAATCATTGCAGTGTGGCTAGAGCACAGAAGCCTGGAGCAGGGGAGGAGGCCAGAGCAATGGAAAGCTTCTGGAAAGTGACATGATATGTCTTATATTTTTTAAAGGTCATTCTGGTTGCTTTGTGGGAAAGGATTATCAGAGGACAAGAACAGAAGAAGGGAAATCAATTAGAACATTAGTAGAGTTGTCTGGGGACACTCAGAATTTGGATTTCTCACTCTGGGCCAAGTGCAAGGATAAGCACTTTTCCAGCATTTTCTCCTTTAATCTTCATGACAGCCCTAGGAGGTAGAGATCAAGATTAGCCCCAGTTTACAGATAAGGCCAAGTGATTACACAGGGTCACTATCTTGCTCAGAGCCACATAGCTTATAAGTAACACACAAGAAAGCCAACCCAGACCTGCCCTAATTCCTGAGCGTGCTCTCACCTCCGACCTCATCACCACCCCCACCCCCTGCTGCTCCCCTGGTGGTGATGCCAACTGCAGAGAGGCCTGACTTGCTCCTACCGCTTCACTGGGCTTTGGGCAAGCCAAGTGCTAAGAGAAGCAGATGGAGGAAGGAATCTGTTTAGCTCCCCACTGCAGCCACTGCTGGTCCCATCTGTTTTATACAGCACCCCCACAGCCCCCATACACACACTCAGAATTTTCCAAGTAGAAATAGGAGGTGGCCCATAGATTCTAAGACCTAACTAATGTGTCACTTGCTTTACATCAACCACTCGCCCCCACCCGCTTCCCCAGGTAGAAACAGGAGATGGGCCACAGCTCCCAGGACCTGCCTGAGGTGGCTTTTTCAAACACCTTAATGAACAAGGAGACATGATCCCTGCAGTAGCCGGCTTTCCCTAGGACTCCAGAATCACATCTGTGCTTTCCAAAACCAAAGGAAATTACTCAACAAGATAAATCCATAGTGTCAGATAAAATTGTTTTCAGGAGGTTTTACACACACAGAGCAACTCTCAAATGACTCTTAAAATAAACCTCAGGCTTTTAAAAATAATCCCCTTGCTGTAACTATCTAAGATATTTGTTTTATAACACCTAACCCTGCAAAGAGCACATCCTCATGCATCCCATCCTGTCAGAGAGGCTCAGTTTCAAACCTTGAGTTCACCCTTTTCTACATTTAGGGCTGCCACATTCCTACTCACAAAAAGAAAAGCTGCCCCTTTATTGCTCTTGTAAAGCAAGTCCCTTACTCACCCTAGTTCTCTGCCTCCCCTTTCAGGCACTGTGCAACTGCAGGTCGCTAATCTGTCCTGCTGTTCTTGGCCTTAGGCAGACAAGAAAAAGCACTTGGTTATGAAGATCAATCCACCAGGGAATACTCAGATGAATCCAAGTTGCATCCATAGGACCTAGTAATAAACATACATATGCCTTTGGGAAAAGAGTGCTTCTCCAGGGGTGTGAGCAGGGTGGGCACAGCAAAGACCTCCCTTTCGTTACTCCCTGCCTCCACCCACCTACATCCATGACCCACCAGTCCTCTGTAAAGACCCTTTCTTGTACGCATCTGATAGTCTTTCTTCCCACAACACTTTCTTCAGCCCAGATGGCCCCTGTCCTTTCTTTATCTACTCTTCCATCCTTTGTGCCACACAAATCCCACAGTACTCAGACAACAGGCAAGATGACAAAATGTGCCTGTTACAACAACTCTAGTTGTTCAAAGAATTCTAAAAAGCAAAAGTGAGGATCTCCCAATGGTTACCCTTTGGATTTAAACATAAAGATAGTTGGCCTCTGATACGCCAGTGTTGATGAGAAATTGGAGCAGAAATGATAACAGATATTTCAAAGAAGAAGAAGGAGGAGAGAAAGAAGAGAAAGACCAATGGCTAAGGATACTTTTGTCCTGAAAATCCACTGAAAGTAGAACTGGATCTAAAATCTAATGTTAGTGTTTAGAGCCACAACCAATTCAGAGTTAGATGAGTAAGGATGATATTTTCCTAGAGACATTTTCAATTACTAATTGACCAACTGTTTCATTCACTTATTTACACATTTACTTAGTGTTTACTCTGTGTCCAGGAGTTAAATCAAGGACAAGCTCACAGTCCTGTGAGAGGGAAAAGAAAATCAGCGATAGCAGTGCAAGGTGTTAAGTGTAACGATGAACCTGTGCGTGTGTACTATGAGAGCCTTTCAATTAGGGGCCTGGGGGTGGGCAAGGACTTCCTGCAGGTGACACTTGAGAGGACTTTCCAAGGATGAGTAGCAGTTCACTAGGTAAAAAGGGATGATACCCATGCTAAAAACAGAAGAGAGCATTTGCAAATGAATTCAAATCATCAGCAACAGGACGCCTGGGGAAATGTGCCAATAATCTGGCCAGAGCTGGGAGGCAGGTGAAGAACTCAGCAGAGACTGAGAGAAACGCCCTTCATGGACCCCAGTGCCAGCTGCATGCACTTGTATTTCAACCACTGTAGCAGTTACATATTGTGTGTCTGTCTCTCTCTACTTGGCTCTAAGCAGAAGAACTCTGAGAAGAAAAGGAGTAAAAACGGAGGAGAGGAAGAGAAAAAAAAATACTCCCTTTCTCTCATTTGCTAAGCATACTTTTGGCAGAAATTGTCTTTTATTGTGTAGATCCTAAGCATCTAGAGTAAGACCTGGAACATGGTAGTTATTCAATAAATACTGAATTTGTTGGATGAATAAATAAAGCTTTGAATAAATAAATGTAATTATGAATGGTAGAAAGTATATCTAGAGAGATTGGCAGACACCAGATCATGAAGGTTTATAGGTATCAAGGTGTCAAGGTAAGGAATTTATCTTGACACTGGGCTGCTGGGCACACCTGAGGGAACTGTGGCCACTGCGGTCCCAAGACCAAGTTTTCCTGTCATAGTGCAGGGAGCCTCCTGCCCTGGATAGTGTCTGGTGACGAGGTGAGGGGTTTGAGGAGATGCTCCCTCCTAGGCTTCCAGGGTTTGCACATCTTCCCCAGTCTGGAGAAAGGGCTCCACATGGCTCCCTCACTCCGCTGACTTGGACCCAGGCAGGGGGGAGCTCCCAGCCCTGCCCAGGTACCCTGAACCAGCATTGTGCAGGTTAGCCTCCTGGTTCCATGCAGAGACCGTGGCTCCACGCAGACCCTCATCCCACCTCAGACCCTCATCCCACCTCATCCCACCCAGTGGGGAGCACCAGCCTATAGTTCCAACCTGCTGAGTTTGGCCCAGCAGAACTCCACGTGCTAGGGGCTCATTTTATGACCACAGAGTCTAGAACAGGAACCAAGGTGGTTTAACATAACCACCAGCACACCTACTGTCAAGCAAAGACAATTCTCCCCCCACAGTTGCAACCAAGGCCACTCCACAGCCAACTCAGTATAATAGAAGAAGTAAACCCCCTACCAAATGACCAAGCATCAGCAAAAAAACACTAGAAGCACAAACAATAAAAAAGAAATGATACCACCGAAAAGATACAGTAATGCCCCAAAGTCAGACTCCATGGAACAGGGAATCCTTGAAATGTTTAAAAAAGAATTTTGAGCAATGATCTTAAGAAAACTTGAAGAAATAAAAGAAGACTCAATTAGAGAACACAATGAAACAAGAAAAAACATCCAGAATATGAAGGAGGAAATCTACAAAGTGATTAATACCATAAAAAGAGTGTAACAAAACTTCTAGAAATGAAAGACTCACTCAATTAAACAAAAAACATGACTGAGAGCTTGAGCAACAGGGTAGAGCAAGCAGAAGAAAGAATTTCAGAGTTTGAAGATGGTCTTTTTGAAATAAGTCAGGCAGACAAAAAAAGGAAAAAAATTAAAAATAATGAGGAAAACCTACAAGAGATAGCAGACAACCTGAACCGCTCTAACATCCGAATTGTTGGTATTCCTGAAGGGCAGGAGAAAGGATAAGGTATTGAAAACCTACTCAAGTAAATAGTAACAGAAAACTTCCCAGGTGTAGGGTGAGATGCAGACCTTCAGATCCAGGAAGCTCAAAGGTCCCCAAACAGATCCAACCCAAAAAGATCCTCCCCAAGACATATTATAGTTAAATTCACAAAGCTCAAAGACAAAGAGAGACTTCTACAAGCAGCAAGAGCAAAGTGTCAGGTCACTTATAGGGGAACCCCCATCAAACTAACAGCAGATTTCTAAACCAAAACCCTACAGGCCAGAAGAAAGTGGAATGATATATTCAAAATACTAGAAGAAAAAAACTGCCAGCCAAGAAGTCTTTACCCAGCAAGGCTCTCCTTCAGAAATGAGGGAGAAATAGTGTATTTCCCAGATAAACAAAAGTTGTGGGAGTTCACCACCACACAACCAGCCCTGCAAGAAATTCTCAAGGAGTCATTCATCTGGAATCTGAATAATGGTGACCATCATAATGAATACACAAGCAAGCGCAAAACTCACAGTTAAAACAAAAATGCCAGCAAGAAAAAGAAGCTAAATCATTCCACCTTAAATTCCCAACTCACATTGAAGAAGAGAAATAAAAGGACAAATAATGATCAAAAGATATTTAAACCACCTAAACAAGTAGCAATTAAATGACAGGAATTAAACAACACTTCTCAATAACTACTCTGAATGTGAATGAACTAAACTCCCCATTCAAAAGACACAGACTAACTGACTGGATTAAAAACATAGACTCAAGTATATGCTGTCTTCAAGAGACCCACCTCACCTATAAAGACACTCATAGACTAAAAGTGAAGGGATAGAAAAAGATATATAATGCAAATGGAAACCAAAAACAAGCAGGAGTAGCTATTCTTATATCAGACAAAATAGACTTTAAACCAAAAAACATTTAAAAAGACATAGAAGGCCATTATACAATGATAAAGGGAGCTATCCAGCTAGAAGACATAATGATCATAAACATGTATGCACCCAATACCAGAGCACCCAGATATATCAAGCAAACACTCTTAGACCTAAAGAAGGAGATAGGTCCTAATACATTAATAGTGGGTGATCTGAACACCCCTCTCTCAGTTTGGGACAGGAGCTCCAGGCAACAAGTCAACAAAGAGACACAGGATTTAATCTATACCCTAAACCAACTGGACTTGGCAGATATATACAGAACGTTTCACCCAACAGCTAAAGAATACACTTTCTTCTCATCAGCTCACAGTACATTCTCCAGGATAGACCACATATTAGGTCACAAATCTAGTCTCAGCAAATATTTAAAAATTGAAACTATTCCAACAATCTTTTCAGACGACAATGGACTAAAACTGGAGATAAACAATAAGCAAATCATTGGAAGCTATACAAATACATGGAAAATAAACAATAGGCTCCTGAATGACCTATGGGTCCAAGAAGAAATTAAACAGGAAATCAAAAAATTTCTAGAAACTAATGAAAATAGAGATACATCCTACCAAAACTTGTGGTATACTGCGAAGGCAGTACTAAGAGGCAAATTTATTGCCGTAAATGCTTATATCAAAAAAATGGAAAGACTCCATAAACGACCTAACACTATGCCTCAAAGAACTTGAAAAACAACAACAATCCAAACCTAGAGGCAGTAGATGGAAAGAAATAATTAAGATTGGAGCAGAACTAAACGAAATAGAGACCCGAAAAACAATAGAAAAGATCAATAAAACTAAAAGTTGGTTTTTCGAGAAGATAAAAAAATAAACACACCATTAGCTAGATTAACCAAAAAAAAAAAAGGAGAGAGAAGACCCAAATAACAAAAATCAGAAATGAAAAGGGAGACATTACAACTGACACCACAGAAATACAAAGAATCATTAGAGACTGTTATAAACAACTGTATGACAACAAATTTGAAAATCTGGAAGATATGGATAAGTTTTTAGACATATATAAATTACCAAGACTGAACCAAGAAGAGATAGAAAAACTGAACAGACCAATAACAAGCCAGGAGATTGAAGCAGTAATTAGCAATCTTCGAACAAAAAAAAGTCCAGGTCCAGATGGCTTTACTGCTGAATTCTATCAAACTTTTAAAGAGGAGTTAATACCAATTCTCATGAAAGTGTTCCAAACAATTGAAACAGATGCCACTCTCCAAACTCATTCTACAAGGCCAACATAACTCTGATACCAAAACTAGATAAAGACACAACCAAAAAAGAAAATTACAGGCCAATATCCTTGATGAAGCTAGATGCTAAAATCCTCAACAAAATATTAGCAATTAGAATACAGCAATGTATTAAAAAAATTATACACTATGATCAAATGGGATTCATCCCAGGGATGCAAGGATGGTTCAACATACAAAAGTCAATAAATGTGACATATCACATCAACAAGCTCAAGGACAAAGACCATAAGATCATCTCAATAGATGCTGAAAAAACATTTGACAAAATTCAACATTCCTTCATGATAAAGACTCTCAACAAAGTAGGTATAGAAGGAAAGTATTTCAACGCAATAAAAGCCATTTATGACAAGCCCACTGCCAGTATTTTTCTGAATGGGGAAAAGTTGAAGGCCTTCCCCTTAAGGACAGGAACAAGACAAGGATGTCCACTCTCACCACTTCTATTCAACATAGTACTGGAGGTACTAGCTAGAGCAATCAGCAAGAGAAAAAAATAAAGGGAATCCAGATTGGAGAAGATGAAGTCAAACTTTCCCTATTTGCAGATGACGTGATACTATATACAGAAAAACCTAAAGAATCTATCAAAAACCTCCTAGAGCTGGTTAATAACTTCAGTAATGTTGCAGGATACAAAATAAATGCCCCCAAATCAGAAGCATTTATATACTCAAATAATGAATTAACAGAGAGAAATAAAGAAAGCAAGCCCATTTACAATTGTCACTGAAAAAATACAACACCTAGGGATCAATTTAACCAAAGAGGTGAAAGACCTCTACAATGAGATTTACAAACCACTTCTGAAAGAAACAAGAGACAAGGTTAGGAAAATGGAAGGATGTGCAGCAGTGTACCAGCCACTGTACAAGCTTGTACACACTTGTGCACGTCTCTTCTCCATCTCATGTTTAGTGCTGTCACATTCATAGCTTGAAATCGGCCATCATGGGAGTATTTACACCATGGAAATTGGCAAACACTACAAATCGGGGCTGCTTTATTTCACCCCAGATAGTTGGTTATTAAGCATTTACAAGCACACTGTTGTATGTGAGTAGTATTTGGGAAGATAAACCACTAAACTTTGTGACTGATTGGAGAGAATCTAGATGATTCCCCAGTCCCTGTCTGGATGGTCATGCAGGTGCTTTGAGATAGGAAATATGGGAGAGCTGGATAAGGAGCTTGGGAAGGAGCAGTAGGCGTTCATGTGCTCAGGGCCATGTCAGGTCAATCCTGTTTTTGAATTCTTGGAGATAAAACTGAGCAGCAGGACAACTGCCCCCAAGAAAAACTCCACCTAATGACCTGAATCCTGGGATTCTTGGTCTCCTTGTCACAGGCTTACATTGACCCAGGAAAAATCTCATCAGTTCTTTCAAGCAGAGGTAACATGACCATTGTTGGAAATAGTGGCTGAAATAGAAGATTGTCTGAACTTTAACATGATATGAATCACCTGGAATTTATGTGCCTGATAATTGAGAGATAAAATGAAACTTAACCTTTATTCAACTTCAGTAAATTATGCAACAGATTGGCAAACCCCACATGGGTTTTCTATATTTTCTGTCACAGATGCAAAGTTCTAGAAAGGATTGTTACAAATTTTGCTGTTGGACTCTGAGAACAGCAGAAGACATCAACAAGCCCTCATGTGCCTACTAAGACCCAGCCTTGCAGATGGTCTTGACTTTCTGTCCTGCTCAGCTGCCTGACTGGCAGATTAGGAGACTCTCAATGGAAATGTGTATCTTGATTTCAACTAAACACTTAACAAAATTGCTCATTCATTCATCCAACATTCTATAAATATTGAATAAAGTGCTGTGTGCTAGGCACTGGGGATACAACAGTCAGCAACACTCAGTCCCATCCTCCAGGTAGGGAAGGGGAACACAGACAAGTAAACAGGCAGTAACAATAGACCATGATAAGTCAGACCCAAGGAGACACTTAGGAGGGGCTTCTTATCCAATTTGGGGGGGAGGGTGTCAAAGATTAGCTAAGATGGAGAACAATAGAGATAATCACATTAGAATTAAGTAAATGTGTACCCAAGAAAACAACTGTCACCAGAATGCTAATCTGGAGAAAATCCTAAAATTCAGTGTAAAATGACTCTGCTTTCATCCTTCTCAATGTTATTTGTAGTTTGGATAAATATAGAGAAGGCAAACTGGCAAAGTATGCAGACAGCCTGAGGGAGGTGGGCAAGGCACAATATAATATGAAAGTGTCAGAGTCTAATCTTGACTCACTGCATTGAGGACTGACTCTGACACATAAGTTTGTAGGTGAAGCAATCAGTTTACATTGACTTTTCTAACTATGTAAATATAATAAGGGGAAACTTGGCTTATGAATGAATGGATGATAAAGATAGAGGTAAGATAGGTCTTTTAGCTGGCACTGTGAGGAAGTATTGGAAAGACAAAGAAACTAATGTAGGATTATCATAATAAAATCACTGAATAGAGAACTCAGATGGCAAGGTCCCAGTTCCTCCATGCACAGATCAGATCTTGATGACATGGGACCCATGCCTGGAGAGGAATGTTGATAAATAGTAGGGTATCCAGAGGAGATCTAGAAGGGTGCAGAAGAATCACAAGCCAAGCCATCTGAGAGATGGCCAATGGAGAAGAATATTTGGTAAGTTTTGAGAACGTTTATTGTGTACTGACTATGCTAAGAATTTCACATTTATTTTCTCATGTAGTCCTCACCACAATTTTATTCCATCAGATAGATACTATTATTATCCCCATTTTTCAGAGAAGGAAACAGTCTTAGTGAGCTTAAGTATTGCTCAAGTTGCAATAACACAGTTATCATTGCAGGGGCCCAGGTGTTTTCTACTTAACGTACATGGTCCTGAACAACCTTGCTTTCTGCGAAATCATAAGAAATAATAGAAGAGTGTAGGGTTGGGTAAAACCACTAAAAGTTAATAAAAATAGCATTCCCAATAAAAATGTAAATGTCATGTTAAATTTTATTAATATTGTAAGTACTTCAGCAAATATAGGCATTTACCCTTTATAAAAAGAATGTTAGAAGGGGTTGCAAAGAAAAGTTGCAGTTGCTAAATTATGAAGACAAGGGAAGAGGAAGGAGGAAGTTGAGGTTATAACAACCAGTTTAAATCAATTATGATCCATCTGACAGAGCTGGTCAGAGCCTATACTTGCTGAGTCCAAGGACTATCCTCCTCTATCCAAACAGATCCTGTTAGCAGGAAAGAAGGAGGGTGTGTCTGCTGATGGTGTCTGCCATATGTAACTTTAAAATGTGTGGATCTAAGATCCTTCAGCATTAACGTTATCAAAATTCCATATGAATATGTCCTTTCACAAACCGTAGAATCACTCAGGAGAAATAATAATTATTGCTGATTGGCTCAGTATCTTCAGGGAACTGCCCTTGTGCATTTGTAAAGCTTCTTGGTGAATAATCTAAAGATTTGTGTGGGATTCAAAGTAAGAAGGGAGAATGATCCTTTCATTGTATCATGTAACCTCTATTTTTGTGAGAGTATTTCAGTGTCTTCACTAGTAGATTATGAAGTTCACATTTTTGAAATACAAATTAAGCAAGGTCCTCTGACCTTTCTGGGAGTCTGGGAATCTATTTTTCCAGCAGTTTTGGAACCTTACAGTTAAGCCTCATCCCACCCTGCAACATGACCTTTCTGGGAGCCTGGGAATCTATTTTTCCAGCAGTTTTGGAACCTTACAGTTAAGCCTCATCCCACCCTGCAACATGACCTTTCTGGGAGCCTGGGAATCTATTTTTCCAGCAGTTTTGGAACCTTACAGTTAAGCCTCATCCCACCCTGCAACATGAGGATTAAACTTTTACTCTTCATCCGTTTTCTCTTCAATAACACACACTAATGTTAATATGTACAGGAATAAATGAAAACCAGAACAAAAATAAGGCACAATGAACTGCATGTTAACCAATATTAACATTAACCATAGAAGATAAATTTGGGAAACAGATGCTGACAAAAATTTTTTTTAAATGTCATAGGCACATCAAGTAATCTCATTGATTTTATATTCCAAGATTTTGAAGAATTATTGTTCTGATTTGGTCTATTAGAAAGTGTAATTTTGGGCCGGCCCGGTGGAGCACTGCTACACTGCGCCGCTTGGGAGCGTGGCGGCGCTCCCGCCGAGGGTTCGGATCCCACATACAGACCGGCCGCTCACTGGCTGAGCGAGGTGCGGGCACAACACCGAGGGTTGCGATCCCGTTGCCGGTCCCGGTACGGGCGCGACACTGAGGGTTGTGATCCGTTGCCGGTCACGAAAAAAGACAAAAAGGAAAAAAAAAAAAAGAAAGTGTAATTTTGTCAAAGGCCAAAAAGGAGGAGGAAGAGGAAAAAGAAAGATGGATGGAAGGAAGGAAGGAAGGAAGGAAGGAAGGAAGGAAGGAAGGAAGGAAGAAAAACTTTTCAAAGGAAGGACAGCTAAAGAGGGAATACCACAATAGGCTTTACATGTGGGTTTGGCTCACCTACAATACACAGTGTTGAATTTGAAATCAATGCCCCTGGGCTGATGCTGCATGGCACAAGTTCAGGAAAATGTGACAAGAAAGCTGCCCCCCTATAGCTTTCAGAGGTGCCTGTCCTGCCCTAGCAATGCCTTCCTGCCCTGCCAAACCAGTCGGAGAGGGAGGTGGCAGCCCAACAGAGCACCGGCTGAGGGCCAAGTCTTCAGCCAGCTTCAGGATTCATGTCTTAGATATGAGAAATAAAGAAAGGAAATCCAGAAGACTTGGAGTCCTGGAAAGAGCCCAGGCTTACAGTTTTTTTAATGTATTGATTCAACTAGTATGTTGAGTGGCTGTTATTTGCCAGTCCCTATGTGCTGTACAGAAATGTGAGACATAATCCTTCCTTCCAGTTGTCCACAAGAGACAGCAGACACAAAAGGCATTAATTACATGCTTTGTAAGGTAGAGTGCAAAGTACTGCGGAAATATGCAGGGAGCCCCTGTGAGAATGACACCAAAGCCATGACCTCGAGTGAACAGCAGTTAACCAAGTGAGCGAGAGAAGGAAGGGTGTCCTAGAAGGTGTCCTGGAGATAAGAAGAGAATGCCCTAGGTGTCCAGGAGATAAGAAGAGAATGAGATTTGGGAAACTTTCATGTATTAGTCCATTTCTGTTACTTATAACAAAATACCTGGAACTGAGTAATTTATAAAAAAACAAAATTTATTGCTTACAGTTTCAGAGGCTGGAAAGTCCAAAGTCCAAGGAACACATCTGGTGAAAGCCTTGGTGGTGGCTTTACCACAGGGGTCTCGCATGGCAGAATGGAAGGGCAGAGAGAGAGAGAGGTTCTCACATGCTCTCCTTTTAAAGTCCTCAGAACCACACCCATGACCACCATTATCACTCCATTCACTACAGCACGGTCCTGCAATCTGATCACCTCTTCAGGCCCCACCTTTCAATGACCGTAATAGGATTTCCCACTCACAACAGTTACAATGAGAATTAAGCTTCTAATATATGAACTTTGGGGGACACAATTCAATCAATCCACAGCACTGCACATCAAGAAGACCTGGGTTAAATTCCAGTTTTACTTAACTTCTCTAGGCCTGTTTCCTCATTTGGAAAAAGGAAATGAGTTTCACCACCTTAGAGAGTTGCTTACAGACTAAATGTGAGAACATAAATAATCCCACTACGGGGGCTTGGCACCTAATAAATGTGCATCCTTTCTTGTTCCTTCTCTGCTCCCTGCCCTCACTCCCCACAGGACAGGGCTCAGAACAATGAGCCAATTGCTGGACTCAGAGCAGGTCAGTTTCATCAAAGCAAGGGGTTAGGTGAAGGCCTGAAAGATAGAAACTTGCTGGTCCTGTTCTGGAGGGGGGTGGGGTTTGTGGCCGGTGGCCAGCTTGTGGGGGATTACATAGTAGCTAGGGGTAAGAGGAGGAAGGAAGGAAGGAGGTTCTTCCAAAGGCTAACCAAGTTCACTCAAGTATTTTTCTGACATCTAGTTCTAGAACATAGAAGCTAATAAGCTAATACATGTCTTTACCCACTTTGTCCTTTGGGAAGGCAGAGTTGTGTGCAAATGGAAAGAGCACTGGACTTGAAAATAGAAGACAAAGGTTTTGCCACCAACCCCAGTACTTATCAGTGTGATTTTAGACACATCTGTCAACTTTTTAGCTCATCTACAAAATCCCTTCCACTCCAAGTCATGTGAGGAGCCAGGGAGTCGATGGAAATAAAAGAGTTTATAAAATGTCAAACTCTACAAACAAGCATAATACAATTGGAAGAATGAGAAGGAAACTTTAAAGATGGATTAGGAATGAACTGGCAAAATAAGTAAATGTAAAAATTGATAGCTGCACGTAGATTTTTGGTTTTTCCCAACATTTGCATAAGAAGCCAGCAAAGGGGAAGACAAGTCCTGAGCACGGTTTCACAGACCTGACCTCCTCACTACCATTAAAGTTTATTTCAGATTCTC
Organism: Galeopterus variegatus; assembly: GCF_000696425.1. Lineage (NCBI taxonomy): Eukaryota > Metazoa > Chordata > Mammalia > Dermoptera > Cynocephalidae > Galeopterus > Galeopterus variegatus. Next base: position 28,054 of record NW_007734438.1, read on the forward strand.
ACACAGAAGCGTACCTCTCCCGGGGAAGGGAAACTGATTTTTGTCTTTGTCTTATCCCCACGCAGGTTAAAAGAGGAAATGGTAGTTCTTCAAACGCTTCTTAAGGCACAACACTTGTGATGCATGGATTATAGATTTTAAAGTGTCTCCCTTCTAATCGACTGGAATTAACCTACTCAGGCTCACAGCTAGATCTTACTCTTTCATGTTCACACACAAAACTCATCCCAAAGGACATTTATGCTCAGCAGAAAAGCCATGAATAGCTATTACCTCGTGGAATTATAATAGTTTATAGGTGTCCTATCTGCCTCTTCCTGCATGTAGAACATCTTAGGTGACTTATCAATAGAACTGTTTCAAAGCAACAAGCTTCCCTAATCCAACAAGGGAAGAACAATGTCTCCATTCTGCACCTGTAGAAACCCACTGCATATGTACAATGCAGATGGAAACAAGGACAGTAAAATTTCAAAGAAGATACTCTAATCTGCTTTTGTACTATTTTAATATGGATTAATAGAGAAATAGCTATGCAAATTAAAAAATTGTTTTCCATACATACTTTTATGAGCTTTTAAAAAATATAAATTGTACTGGGGTTCCTTACAGGATGTTAAACAGTAATATGTTCTTTCCATTCTTTTTTGGACTTCCAAACCTTTACTTACTGATTATCCATGGACAAAAACAACAGATGTAATGAAAAGGTTTGATCCATTTTAAGGAAGTAGAAAATTTAGTTTAGTTATGAGCCTAAAAGCCAGCTTCCCCAAACCCAGCCAATGCATGGTTGAACAACCTATTTGAGGTCAATGGTTACCAAGGTCAGCAGATAACATTCTTCTGTATAAATTTTATACCACTTCAGCTTTTCCTGCAAGACAATTAACAAATAAAAGAACTGATTTTTTTTCCAGTGAGAATGTCACAGAACATAAGTTAAATGGAAAAAGTTCTCTCCTTAAAATGAATTTGCAGTCTCCCAACTTCAGAACTTCTAGATTTACTGCAAAATTAACACAGAATGCTTTAGACTATCCAAGAACAGGACAATAGTAACAATGTATTCCTTTCAGCTTAGATCCTATCCCCAAACAAGAATGCTAACTGAATCTTAGAAATATGGTATTGAGTTTCACTGTTCTGTCTTTTCTGAAAAATGTTGATTTCTAGACCAACATGGAAAAGCTGATCCTTTCGCAATAAAAGGAAATACTCAGTACTTTGTCCTTTGTTGCTTGGCAACTAAGGGCTATAAATGGATTTTATGATTATAAAGGCTCTGGAATTAATGTGAACATGTAAAAAAGTTGTAATAACCCCCTGGAGACAGGAGTGTTTCTTTGAAAAAAGAAATGTATGGATCTATATACGTACCTTCTTCTTTCAAAATAAAGCAAGCAATTTAGTTCCTCCGCATTTCCAAATATTATAATAAAAATCAGCACCTACCAGTTATTTCATCATTTCAACATTTCATCATTAATCCTCACAATCCTAAGAAGTAGACGATATTATCCCCATTTTACAGATAGAGAAAAGTGAAACTTTAAAAGGTTTAGTAATTAGCCCAAGGTCATACAACTAAGAAGCAAAGAAAGCAGGATTCCAAGCTAGGTCTGCCTGGGTCAAGGCTTATGCCATTAACCAGCACACCATGGAGATTCCTTGGAAGCACACTTCTCAGCTCCTAATATTTGAAGCTATGGATAGCTTCAACCTTACAAGAGTGACTGATTCCAACTATCAAGTCATATGACGTTCTCCTTAGAACACATTTACTTCCTATTGCTTCCATGATATTTGTTTCTTGTATTGCTAATACCAGGGTAACAAAGATTGGGGTGCCATCTTGCTAGATCTTTTGTCCTAAGTCTGATTACCCAAAATGACAAGATTAACAATCAATATTTTCTACTACACTTCTGAGCAAACCCAGCTGCCTAAGTACCCTCTTTAGATGTTTTTTATACAGGGAGCAGTACTACAGACCAGTGTGTGTGTTCTTGTATCTTTGCATTCTTATAAATGGCTTCATCTTTTGAGTTTTTGTAGCTGCCTGCTTTATGAACATAAACCATTACCTTTCCACCACTAACCCCTCATCTTATTGTGCTGAAGCTGGGCTTTGCCAAAAAATGCCAGATGGCAGTAAAGTACCAACTGCTTGCAGTCCAGCATAATTTTGCATGCAAATTGTCCCAAAACAAACAAACAAAAAGCCCTGGTTATTTTAACAGGAGCCATAAGTTCTTTTGTTTTTTGTTGTTGTTTTTTTTTTAAGATGACCGGTAAGGTGATCTTAACCCTTGACTTGGTGTTGTCAGCACCACGCTCACCCAGTGAGCGAACCGGCCATCCCTATATAGGGATCCGAACCCGTGGCCTTGGTGTTATCAGCACCACACTCTCCCGAGTGAGCCACGGGCTGGCCACAGGAGCCATAAGTTCTGCAACTACGTCTACAGATGTGTCCTCACAACCCGTTTAACAGACCATGTGCAGTATTTAGGAACACAGGCCTTCAGAGTCAGGCAGACTTCAGTCCAAATCCAAGTTCTGATACATAATAGCTGTATTATAATGTCTCTGAATCTCTGTTTCTTCATCTGTAAAATGATGACAACATTATCTAACTGTTCGTTGTGCTGTACAAATTAAGAATTAATACAGCTAAAAGTCTTAGTACACTAACACTATCTGATATAAAGTCAAGCATTTATTAAACAGTGGTTTTCTCACTCCCTGAAGGCTGCTTCAGGGAGTTCTTTTATAAGAATAAACATTTTTGTTTATTACAAAATACTAATAATACTATTTCATTGGGCAATAACTATATGTCAGGCCTTATGCAAAGTACTTTATATACTTCATCTTACTTAACTTTCACTTCTCTCCTATGAAATAGGTATTATTCCCATTAGATAGATGAGAAAACAGTCTCAGAGAGGCCTAGTCATTTGCCAAGGCAGTAGTGGGATTTGAAAACAGGGCAAGCTGGGTACAAAGCCTATACTCTAACTACTCTGTCACTCATCACCACGTATGCAGGCTGGAGTCAGGAGCTCAAGGTTAATGTGTGATTTATAATGATGTCCAATTTCCAGAGTTGATGTGGGTGCCTGTGAGATGCAGCCTCAGATGGGAAAGATGCTATAATCACACAATGTCCAATATCACTTCTGCAACCCCAGAGTCATTACTTTGACTGTGTTTCCTGATGCCTGGACCTCTATTTTGACTCAGGTCTACAGCTTCCACACCTTTGTTGACTCCTAACATTTCCTCATGACTTCCAAGTATTGATCCTGATTCTCAGTTCAGCTCATCACCCAGTTTGAGTTTCAGCCCAAACCTCTCCCCATGGACTTTGTCTTTTAATCTTCTGCATCCCCAGTTAGCCTCTCTGCCATGTTTTCTACCGAGCACCACACCACTGCCTCTCACAGATATGAGCATGAGGGTGTCTCTGGAGATACAGCTACCTGGATTGTCACATTGGAACCATTATTCCAAGCTCAGGCAATGGAGAAACAACAGAAATGTTTAAGCAATAGCATCTGTATGAGCCAATAGCAATGTGGAAGATGGTAAGCCCAGGCAGACAAGTTTGGAGGCTCTTGCAAGAGATGAACATCCAAAGAAAGGGAAAGTTGCAGACAAAAGTAATTTCTAAGGTTAAAGCAACAGAATTTTGGTAAAAGATTAGCTATAGAGTGTAGGACAAGTCATCAAGGGTGACACCCCGGTTTTTACTTTGGGAGTGCTGTGGTTTGAATGTGTCTCCTCCAAGATTCAGTTGCTGCCAATGTGATAGTATTAAGAAGTGGACTGTTTAAGAGGTGACTAGGCCATGAAGGCTCCTTTCTCATTAATGGGATAAAGGCCCTTATAAAAGAGGCTTTCAGTGTTCACCTAGTTTGCTCCGTTGTCATTCTGCCTGCTGCCAGCAGAAGACCCTCACCAGACACCAGACGCCAGAACCTTGATCTTCAACTTTCCAGCCTCCAGAACTGTGAGAAATTAATTTCTGTATTTTATAAATTACCCAGTCTCAGATATTCTGTTACAGCAGCACAAAACTGACTAAGACAGGAGGTTTCTTGAAGAGTAAAGGGAGTACAGGAAGCATCAAAGATTGAAATCAAGAAGCAGAAAATGAGTTCCCATTTGAATGTATTGATTTGGGGAAGTTGAGGAACACCCGGGCACACACATACATACAGTAATATTGCTTTGATCCAAGTGTTTACTGATACTGTTACAACTCAGGATATAAGAATAAAAGAATAATTTTTCATCACTGCTTTTAATCCTTCTGTTAAATCACCCTTTTCCATCCTTTAACAACACTCTGAGTAGAATCTACAAGTTTCTAGACTCTGTTGAAATGTGGCCTAGTCCAGAATCTCCACCCTCCCGTCATGGGCTGCTGCAGGCTCTGGCTCATGGCGGGGGGGGCAGGTTTAGTGAAGCAGCCAATAGCCTGGGACTACTGCAATGATTCCTGACTTTTTCTGGGTCAGGGCTTTGCTGAACATCTGATGAAAGCTATGGAGCCTTTCCCTTTAAGTACAAACATACACAAATACATAGTTTCACTCAATTTCCAAAGTTCAAACTCCCCCCGAGTCTTATCCCAGGTTAAGGACTCTGGGCACAAAGTAACTTTTGCTAAATTAAAAAAATAATAATAAATTAATGTCAGGCAGCAGTAATAGTGAAAGTCTACAGACTGATTTTTTTATTTTTTAAATTTTCCTAACAGGTAATTTGACAATACTTACCAAAAACCTACAAATTTTTAAAATTCCTATGCGCCAACAATTCCACTTCAGGGAGATTCATACAAAGTAAATAAAAATGGGAAGGGAGGAATTCCATCACAGTATACAGGTGAAAATCTAGAACCAGCTTCAACATCCAAAAATAAAAAATGGTTAAATTATGGAGCATCTCAAAGATGGATTGTTTTTCTCTCTCACATCTTTCCTGGGGCCTGAAAATAGGAACAATGTTCTCCTGGCTCTTCATTACTGCTTCAGGACTGGTTTTCCTCCTCTCTTCTTCTAGGCCACCTCCTGGTAGGGGCACTTAGCAATTTCTTGGTCACTATCCCTTTTTCACTGAATACTTCAGCATCTGATTTCTCTCTTCCTCTCTCCAACAATACTCTTGCTATCTCACTGATTGCTTCAACATCCACCCAATAAGACCCCAGCCTCTCAGGGTCTTAAACTCCTCAATTTCAACTACCTTGTCTCCACCTCACCTCAGCCATGACCCTTTCCTAGACCTTGGCATCATCAATAACAGCACTATCATCTAAAATCTTGGTGTCAAGTATTGTATGCTCTGACCAGCTTGTCCCTTCCACTCACTGGCCCTTGTACCCCTACTCAGTATACCTTCGTACTTGCTGGGGTCCCCATCCATTGACCTTATTCCCACTTTTTCACAGTGCCTCACCTCCCTTCTCTCGCCACCTCCCTTCTTACCCAGCTTAGACAGCAGCGTCCGTCATCCTAACCACTCTCCATGCAGAGAGACTTCCCTTCTCTCCTTCTGTGGAACTCACCTGGGAAAACCCCAACTTAATCAAACCCAATTCTTCACCCACTCCCAGCCTGCACTTAAGTAGCTGAAAGTTGTTGAGAAAAATCATACAAATGTCATGACCGACCTCACTTAAAGTGATTGACTTCAAATCTCAAAGGGACACAGCACTGACTAGCAATTCTACTATCTCCCTAGTAGATTTGCTTTTTTACTCTCTGTGGTGAGCTGAGAAGTGGCCCTCCAAAATATATGCCCACTAAGAACCACTAAACTTGACCTTATTTGGAAACAGGGTCTTGGAAGATATAATTAAGTTAAGGATCTTGAGACCAGACCATCCTGGATTAGGATGGGCCCTAAATTCAGTGACAAGTGTTCTTAAAAGAGAAGAGAAGGGGAGAACAGAGACACAGACGAAGGTAATGTGAAGATGGAGGCAGACGTCCAAGTGATGCCTCTGGAAGTCAAGGACACAAAGCCTTGAAGCTGGGAGAGAGGCATGGAACGGAGTCTCTCCTAGAGCCCGCAGAGTTAGTGCAGCCCTGCCAACATCTTGATTTCAGACTTCTGGCCTCCAGAACTGTGGGAGAATACATTTCTGTTGTTTTAAGCCACCAAGTTTGTGGTAATTTGCTATGTCACCCACAGGAAGTTAATATAGCCTCAAAGAAGATAATTTCATAACTTATCCTCCCTTTCCAAGTCCTCAAACAGTCCCCTTCCACACTCCCACCCTCCAGCTCCCTCTCAGGGCACCTCAGACTTCACAGGTAAATCAGAAGTAATCTATCTCAGGTTTCCACCCTGACATCTATCAAACCACCTGCATCTGTCTCCAGAACTCCAGCTCTCCTCTTATTACAACAGCGTAAGGTTAGGTTCCTGCTACCTAGGGGCACAGTCTCTCCCGGTGCTCTGGATCCTGTCCTCCCCCACCTCCTCAAGGATCCCTCCCACAATTGCCCCTCCCCCATTTTGCATCATACATTTATTCCTCTATATGAAGTCACTTCCATCAGCAAACCATGCTTTAGCATCTCTTAAAATCATAACCAAACAAATAAAAACGCTCTTGCCTCTGCACCCCACTCCCAGCTTTTGCCCTATTTATCTATTCCTGGCAAAACTTCTCAAAGCATGATCAATTCTAGCCCCTCACCTTCCATTCTCTCTTCAACCCCATTGATCAGGCTTTCTCCTCCATTGCCCAGAAACCACTTGTCAAGGTCACACACAACCTTTTTCCCAAATTCTATGGTCAATTATCCGGTATTTCAGAAACCCTTGAAACATTTGCCCAGATCCTTCTTGAAACACTTTTCTTTCCTCACTTTCCACCACACTCTTCTGGTTTTTGTCCTACCTTCACTTAACATTCCTGGTCTAGTTCCTCTCACTTGAATCCCTAAATGTTATGCTGGGATCCTCTTCTCAATCTATACTGCCTTCTTGATGATCTCATCTAGTCTCAGGAGCTTTAAACACCATTTATATACTAATGACTCCCAGATTGACACAAGCAGCCCTACTCCTTCTTTGGGTTTCAGGTTCAATTATCCAACTGCCTCCGCATGATTTCCACTTGGCTGTCTAAAGGATATCTCAAATGTAAAATGTCCCAAATGAATTCTTGACTACACCCCCCCCCAACACACACACACAAATGTGCACTTCTAGTCTTTCACATCTGAATACACTGTACCACCATCCATGACTTGTTGACGCCGAGAACTAAGGCATCCTCCTTAACAGATTCCTCTGTCTTCTTCCCCCCAACATCTCATCCATCTATAGGTACTGGCTGTTCTGCTCAAAACTCCCAGCTGGTTTCCCATCACACTGAGAATAAAAATCCAAACTCTAAAAACATCTCCATTGTCTCTCACTACGCTCCAACCCTTTCTACCTCGCTGTTTCCTCCCGACCCCACCCCAACCACTCCAAGCTCAGTGACTTTGCACTGGTGTTTCTTTGCCTAACATGTTCTTCTCCCAAACTGATGTATGACTTGCTCCTGGTCATTAGTCAGGTCTCAGCTTGAATGTCACTGACTCAGAAGCCTTTCCTGATGGCCTTTAGTAACCCACTCCCCTCCATTCCTCAGACTCCCACTACGGCATCATCTGGATTTATTTTCTTCATAATTAGTGACTTCTTGAAGTCATCCTTTTTATTTATTTCCTATTGTCTTCTTCTGTCAGCTAGAAAAGGAGCCAGTTTAGGACAAGGACTCTGCTTGTTCACCACTGAATCCATGGCCATTAAGGACAGGATCTGGCTCGTGAGAGACACTCAAATATTTTTCACTTGGCTGATTAAATTAAAAATGGAAGGAATAAATGATAACCTTGCAACCCTTACTATCTGGATGACCATTATGGAAGTTACTCTCTGTCGGCCTCATGTTTTTGTTTCTCATGGGAGGAAAAAATTCCTCACAGAGCTGCTTTGATGCTAAATGGAGAAAATGATAATTAAGTAACAATGAGAATAATAATTGCTAACAATTATTGACTTCTCTAGGCCAGGCATAGCACTTCACAACCACTTATTGAGATAATATGATTATCTTCATATTACAAATAAGGAAACTTAGACCTGCAGACATTTACTTATCCATGGTCCCAGAGGCAGTAGATGGCAGAGCCAAGACTCAAAACCAGGATGACTGACTCAGAATCCATGTTCTTAACTGTGATTCTATAACCAGCACTTAATAAGTGCTCAACAAATAACAGTTACTCTTATTAATTAGGTTATAAATTGGGGTTAGCAAACATTTTCTATAAAGAGCCAGATAGCCAGATTTTAGGTTTTGCAAGCCATATGTTCTCTTTTGCAGCCACTCAACTCTGCCATCATAGCACTAAAGCAGCCATAGACAATATGTAAGTGAATGGATGTGTTCCAATAAAACTTTATTTGCAAAAACAGACTGCAGGCCAGATTTGTCCTGTGGGTCATAGCTTGCTGACCTCTGCTGTAGATGAATAACTCATGATAAGAAGTATTCACTCCGTGTTCTGTCCATTACTAGAGTACAAGTAGTATAATCCCATTTTTGTTTAAAAAAAAACACACAAGTGCCGAGCCCGTGGCGCACTCGGGAGAGTGCGGCGCTGGGAGCGCAGCAGTGCTCCCGCCATGGGTTCAGATCCTATATAGGGATGACCGGTGCGCTCACAGCGCTCACTGGCTGAGTGCGGTGCGGCCAGTCTCAAAAAAAGGACAAAAAAAACCACACAAGATTAACACCAAACTGAACAGTAGGTACCACTAAATGGTGAGATTACTAGCGATAACTGTCTTGTTTCAGGTTATCTATATTTTCCAAAATCGCCCATGTATTGAATGTTTAGCTTCCAAAACATCGCGGTGTCTTCCAGAAACCCTTTTCTAACTTCAAAGCTGAAGAGATTACAAGATCAATAACACCAAATGTGACGGTGGGAGGCTCCTCCCAGGACAGTTTGTCTGGCAATTTTGTTCCGGGGCTCCCTAAAGATGGTGATAAGCACAGCAAGTCTTAAATGCAGCCTGTGTGCAGGTGACCAAGGTCTTGATCTTGTTATGGTACATTTTAAATCCTAATTAAATTGCCTTCACCTTGGGGATCCCAGCATGAAAGAAGAAAAGGCATTCTTCTTGGTGGCATTTAATCAACAGCCTCTTTGTTCTGGATGCTTCAGGCTAAAGCAATATAGTTTCCAACCACCTGCCAACATCAGATAGAAATGTTCAGATATCACAGATTGCTTGTATGATATGGCTGGTTCTTCTTGTCCTTGGCATGTTCTTGTTCCCAGTCTCCTGGAAAGTCCACACCGTCTCCACACAGAAGCAGAGGCTGTCTCCCAAATAAACAACAAACTCCTGCCTCTGTGGGATAATATCAGAGATGCTGGGTGCAACATGATGTCTAAAATTCCACCATTAGAGATTAACCAAACCTACCCTTGGAGAAGGTAAACTTTCTGACTCATTTGACCAAAACAGCTTCAATGTTCTACAAAAACACTTTGAATAAAACATTCTACAGAGGTGTAAGTAAGGTAGCATTAGATCATTTACCATTTATTAAGTAGTTAAATAAAATCTTTGACATGTGTTCATATTATATTTGCATGATAGTCATGATTTTATCTGTAAAAATTTATATCCTTTAACATTTGCAAAGTTTTAGGTTAGTTAACTTGGAAAATGTGTCAGTTTCACCTCATGTTTGAAGCAGATTAATGACATTTATTGAGCATTTACCATGTGCCACGCTATTTCCCGTGCTATTCAAGGACCACCTTCCTTGAACGCTCAGGTTTTATTTGGACAGAAGGAAGAGGGCATATGAGTTCTGGTTGTCTGAGAGAGGGAAAAAGTGGTGGTTGCAAAGTAAAAGAAAGAGAATTGAGAGACTGGCCTGAGGCCAGCCCCGGCAATGGGCAGCTTCTACCCTCTGCACTGCATTCAGCTGTTCAGAGCTTCTAATTCTTCTCTCAGGAATCCAGAAACATCAGCCAATCAGAGTTGGTTCCACATTTTGGAGAATATACAGGAAATACTTAAGACATTTAGCATTTTATCTCTGGCAATTATGGAATCTGAGGGTTTCCACCAACTGGTGACATTGTCTCTGCGTTTGTTCTATCCATAGGACCATTCTGCTCCTGGGAAAGTTTTCCTTCTTCCTACTTCTGAACTAGCTGTGTGCTCCAAACCTGGTTAGAATTCAACAACTGTTTGTTGAATGGAATTGTCTTTCATGCTGTTCTTCCATTCACTTATTCTATAAATATTACTGACTGCCTACTATATGCAATGTCATACGGGCACTTGTTCCAAGCTCCATCTCTTACTCAGCAAGAATGCTTACCCTCCCTTGAAGCCTTTCTACATGACTCCCATCTGGGTTGGGCACTTCAGTCACTGCTTTTCTGCTCCAGAGCCTTCGCATTTTCCCCGTTTTCCTGAACACTGGGCACCTCCATTGTACTCCTGCACAGCTCATGGACAGCAGATGTCTTTGCCTTCCCTGCACCCCTCTGCCCTCTTGATAAAAGCTACCTGGAGAATTTAAATTTTAAGTGGAGAGACAGGGCAGAAAGTGTTCAAAACTTATTTGGCCACAACTTACTGAATAGACTGTACTTTGTAGATCTCAAAAGTGCCTGCTAGCCCCTGTCCTTCCACAGCTTCCGATTCTGGGAGCAACCCCCACAGACTTCCACAAGTTTCAGTCTGCCAGTTTCCTTCTTGCACTTTTCTTTGTGATCTACTCTTAGTATGTAGTTTTTCCCAATCTGCTCAATCTGAGGAGTAATCTCCTTTATTGCTTTCATGATTAGCCAACAAGCATTTGAGAACCTCCTTCAGGACATTACAAAAAGGATAAGTACATAGCTTCTCACCAATTCAGAAAATTTCCCCTTTAGAGATTAAACATAATGAACAACAGTCTGTTCAAATCAGTTTTAATAAACTGTTCTAAAATGCTTGGAAACAAAGGATGAGTCCTTTGATATCAAGGTAATCCAAAAGAAACACCCATATTTCCTTAGGGAAACAGATCAAGAATCTAAGGTTATAGCTATCAAAGATAAATGAAATAAACTGAGGAATGGGATTTACTGTACACTTCATTATTTTATTCCTTTTTATCCAGTGGGTTGTTGTAAGAACTAAATGACATAATGATGTAATGTGAATAGCACAGTAAATAGCTTGGCACATGGTAAATGCTCAATAAATGTTATTAATCTGATTCAAACATGAGGTGAAGTTGATACATTTTCCAAGTTAACTAACCTAAAACTTTGCAAATGTTAAAGAATATAAATTTTTACAGATAAAATCATGACTGTCATGCAAATTAATATGAACACATGTTAAAGATTTTATTTAACTACTTAATTAATGAAGGAACCAGCAAGATGTTACAACAGGTTCAAAGGAGAATTCAAGCAGCAGATATAAAAATTGTGTACACACACACACACACACACATATATACATACACATACATGTATACATATATATATATATATATATATATAAATCTGGAATTAATTTACAAATAAATGAAAAACTTGCTTTTACTTGAACTATTGATCCCTGCTAAGGACTTCATTCACTTGCATAACTGTAAGCAAAAGTCACTTGCATTGTTATCTGTAATTTACAGTTTTAACATAGCTCAAAGACAATGAAAGGTGCAAATCCCATAGAATCTGATAGCCCACAATGATGTAATCTACGCATAACTTTCTGTGGAAGAACCCAGTAATCTTTTCATCCATGTCAAAGACTTTTACAATTTTTCTTGATACATGGGTCTTAAACAGTTTACTTGAACTATTGATCCCTGCTAAGGACTTCATTCACTTGCATAACTGTAAGCAAAAGTCACTTGCATTGTTATCTGTAATTTACAGTTTTAACATAGCTCAAAGACAATGAAAGGTGCAAATCCCATAGAATCTGATAGCCCACAATGATGTAATCTACGCATAACTTTCTGTGGAAGAACCCAGTAATCTTTTCATCCATGTCAAAGACTTTTACAATTTTTCTTGATACATGGGTCTTAAACAGATGAGTTTAAGATAACCTTTTCCCTGATTATGGCATAAGACATTCCAATTACGAAGCACTTAGATAATAATGTATAAAGAAGAAAATTAAAATCCCCATAATTCTACCACTCAGAAGTAACTACTATTAATACTTAACATGTATTCATCCAGTTTTTTCTATATATTTGTTTGTAAAATCTACCACCTCTTCCAACTACTCACTCAAAGATAATGTAAGAAAAACACTGACCATTTTATTCTCTTTCCATGGAGAATGGACTTCTCCCCCATCAAAAAGGCTTCAAATGGAGCCATAGAGTGGCTTGGGCTAAGAAAGATAATATCATAATAATAATCAGATTTTGCAACAAGCTACCGAGGGCATGCGTGGAAACTATATCCATAGTGACCTTTGATGATAGTACAAGCAAGGACAGAATAGGAATTCTATAGGTATAGTAGCTGTTCCAAAAAAACAGAAGGTAGACCAGATTAACTTTTCAGGCCTTCAGCTCTGGAAGGAAATGAAATAGACTTTTTGCATTTATAAAATGAATTGGTGGTTTCTCTTTAAAAAAAAAAAAAACAAAACAAAAGCAGATGCAACTGTAGCTTGAAGCTTGCCACCTACTGCTCAGATGAAAGTTTCAAAAAGTGTAAAATCAGGCAATAACAGTGGAGAAACATTAGTGTACCTGCTATGTGCCAAGCATCACCCAGGTAGACAACATCAACGTGGCCACTGTCAGAGACAGAACACTCAATGGGCAGAATCGTAAGACTGAGGTAACATGATCATTCTCTTGGTCTTACATTCTTTTTTGCCACTCAAAGCAAAATTCAAACGACAGAAACTTCCATACTGTATTGAGTCTTCCCATAATGACCTAGAGTCTCACTATTTCTTTGGTATGACCTGTCACTCTTTAGAGTTTGGCATTGTTTAGTGTTCAATCAATTCCATTCAACCTTTAACCATCTATTATTTGTCAGGCAGTTTACTAAGCACAAGAAATGCCAAAAGCACTTTCTCAGTGTGCTGCAGGCTGCCCTCTGGATTCTGTAATAAGCAGGTCTGCCCTCAACTCTTCTCCAACTCTCTCCTGGGAAATACCTCAAAATGTATAAAAACCGTGGCTACATTTCCCTTCACATGGAAGCCTGAGCGTGGCTAACTAATAAGGAACTGAAACTACACTGACGTGGAGTCTCCCAATGGCACCACTAAGAGAACAGGTCCTTACTGACATTTTCAATAGACCCATCACTAGAATATCAACCCAATTTAATTTGAAAAACTGTCCCGCCATTTTAGGTTTCTAGAAGGAAGAAAATCTGTGTAACTGTGTCCTATAGTATGCCTCTCCCTTGGGGAAAAAGACACCCAACTTCAAAAACACATCATTATTCAGTTACACATTTTTAATGTGTTGTGAAAAATGGAGAGATGGGACTGGCGTGGGTTCAAGGGAGGTGTTCCTCTGCAGTTTTAGGCTGTTTCGTATTTAATCATACAAAAGAAAAAAACATTTTAAGTAAAATCTTACATTTTTCTTGTGTTATATTCAATAATTTCAGAGATAAAACAAATACATAAGTTTTTTAAATGTAGGGAATTAGAAGGAATAAAATCTAGTACAGGACAGGGTCAAATAATAGTAACATAAATATACTGGGACTGCTTGATTCTTTTAACAACCAAGCTATAAGATGGAAATCTTGCATTTTTAAAAATCACTACCCACACCATTGATTTTTGCTACCAATGCAGCAAATAAACCTCCACTTCTGATTTCAGGAGAGTTATCTAAGTAGGATAGCATTTCTTTTAAAACGAAGTTTAAGTGAATTCCGAAAAGGTAAAACAATGACAGTGAGCATTTCCTAGAAGCGGTAACTTCATGCTGGAAACTGGCCTCTTACCTTCAAAGAACTGTTGCAGAGCCTCGTTTTCACCTACCACATCCATGGTGCTGTGGTCCTAGTAATATTTCCTCATAAAACAAGGCTTAGCAGACCTCAGGAAGTGAGTGCTGTTCTCTCAACTCGAAGTCTATGAATGCTCTTGGAAAATCTTCATTTTCTTTCTATTGGAGCGAAGCATATCTTCAGCCATCGAATTGTGCCCAGAAAGATGGTTAAGTTCCCGAATATGATTATAAAACCAGGATGATATGCAACAGTGAAGAAAAAAAATTCACAAAGAAGGAAGTAGTAGCAAATGCATCTATTCTACTGTAGGGAACTGTTTCTATTCTGCCTTTCGTCTTTAAGGACCTTTGTCCTTAGCGACTCATGTAATTACATAAATGGGTAATAAATACAGTCTTATCTCTTATTTGTCCTTTTACACTGATATATTTATATCTACACTTTTATCAACCAGATCCATTTAGTCAATACCATGAAAACATAGGTTTTTAATAGAAAAAGGGGGCAAATTACATATAATCACTTTTATAGATGCTTAGAATAGCAGGTAATTTTTTAAAACTTGTGATAATGAAAATCAGAATTTGTTCAATACTTCTAAACTTACAGCGAAAACTTACATTCCTCAATACACACCTAGTCTATTTCCTCCAGAGTTTATTTTCATTAGAAGCATAAACCAGAAAGGATGAGAAGTCCCTTTAACAAGCAATAGAAACTGCATTACCAATTTAATAATTCTTAGAACCGAGTATATAGTTCACTACTAGCAGGTTTCATTCCTAAATATAAAGTGAAATAAATAATTTGTTTTCACTGCTCAGCTATAATTTATTTTATAATAGCCTTTGAAGAACACAGTTAGGAAATTAAACTATGCTTTCAGCCCCTTCCTTTTCTCTTTTTCCCAGCTTTTTATTTTGTAAAAAGTTATGAATCAACAGAAAAATTGGAAGAATAGTATCACAAAATACCTATGCACTCTACATCTAGATTTACTAATTATTATTATCTTGACACTTTTGCTTTGTCTCTCTTAATATCCTTATTTTGGGGCTCAGCCATTTGAAAATAAGTTGGTGACATCTTGATATGTCACCCCTGAGTAATTTAGTATGTCTCCTAACAATAAGAACATTCTCCCAAACAATCACAATATCATTTTTACACCAAAGAAATGTAACAATAATTTAATACTGTCATCCCTTATATAATTTCTATCATTCCCAAAACTATCTTTTATGACTTTGTTTTCTAATTAAGGATCTAATGAATGTTTATGCACTGCCTTTGGATATGTCTTTTTTAAATACAGAACAGTCCCCTTATCATTTTTGTTGGTTTCTTCGCCTTTCATGATTTTGACCTTTTTTTAGAGTCCAGGCCCATAGTCTTGTAGAATTTGTAAAAATTTTTGTCCTACTTTCTGAATTTGTTTATTTTTTCATTATTAAAATTATTATAGGTAATGTAGTATACTTCTAAACAAGCATTTTAAAATTTCACACCATAAATATGAGCAAACTAATTTTAGCTTGGGAGAAAAAAAAGAGGTTTAAAAACCTTTTCTGACATGCCCTGAGTCAGCCATATAGAAACAGGAAGGAGCTGCAGGATCCCCCATTCCAGACCAGTGCCCACCACCCAGAGAGGCCTGAGAGCTGCCAGGCCCACACACCCAAGTCAGCCATGCCAGAACAGGCAAGCGCCATGGGACCCCCAGCCCAGGCTCGTTCCCACTGCCCAGAATTGGCAGTCCCTTCAGGATCCATGCCAGACATCAGGGTGGAATGAGTGGAGTGTGATACCCTCTGCCACAATGACTAAACACCAAAGGAAAGATAACAGAAATATGAAAAATCAAGAAAGTACATCACCACCAAAAAAAAATACTAACTCTCAATCTCTAGATCCTATAGAACAGGAAGTCTTTGAAATGACTGACAAGGAATTTAGAGCAACAATCCTAAGGAAATTAAATGAGATACAAGAAAACTCAGTTAGACAACACAATGAAATGAGAAAAAATATACAGGATCTGAATGAAGAAATGTACAAAGAAATCAATGCCCTGAAAAAGAATGTAGCACAGCTTGTGAAGCTAAAGGATTCATTCAACAAAATAAAAAACAAAACAGAGAATCTAACCAGTAGGCTCGAACAAGCAGAAGAGAGAATTTCTGACCTTGAAGACAGGCTGTTTAAACTAACGCAGGCAGACCAGAAAAAAGATGACAGAATTTTAAAAATTGCAAAAAATCTAAGAGAGATAACAGACAACCTTAAGCACTCAAATATCCAAATCATGGGTATTCCAGAAAGGGAGGAAAAAGGAAATGGCACTTAAAACATATTAAATAGGGAGGAAAAAGGAAATGGCAAAGGGAGGAAAAAGGAAATGGCACTTAAAACATATTAAATGGAATAATAGCAGAAAACTTCCTAGGTATAGGGAAAGCCACAGATCTTTAGACTCAGGAGGCCCAAAGAACCCCAAACATATTCAACCCAAAAAGGTCCTCTCCAAGACATGTTATAGTCAAACTGGAAAAACTTAAAGACAAAGAGAGAAACTTTAAAGCTGCAAAAGAGAAGTGGCAAGTCACCTTTACAAGGGAGCCCCAATCAGACTAACATCAGACTTTTCATCAGAAACTCTAAAAGCCAGAAAAGAATGGGACGGGGGGGGGGAAATACTAAAGGACAAAAATTGCCAGCCAAGAATACTTTACCCAGCAAGGCTATCCTTTCAAAATGAAGGACAAATAGTATATTTCTCAGACAAAGAAAAACTACAGGAGTTCACTACCACATGACCAGCCTTACAAGGAATTCTCAAGGAAGTACAGGGTTTGATACCTGAAAAACAACCATCACTGCCATGAATACTCGAGAAAGAATAAAACCTACCAGTAAAACAAAAATGCTAACAATACAGAGAAAAATTAGATTATCTACCACCCCAAGAAACCAACAAATACAGAAGACAAACAGAAAATTAGAAATGAAGAAAAGATACTTAAGACAGCTAAACAAAAATCAATAAAATGCTAGGAGTAAATCAACACCTTTCAATAATAACTCTAAATGTATCATACCAAAACCTGTAGGATACTGCAAAATCAGTAATAAGGGGGAAATTTATCACATTAAATGCTTACTTCAGAAGAATGGAAAGATGGCAAATAACCTAACACTTCACCTTAAGGATCTAGAAAAAGAAGAACAATCCAAACCCAAAGTTAGTAGATGGAAAGAAATAATTAAGACCAGAGCAGAACTAAATGAAATCTAACCCCCCCAAATGATACAAAAGATCAATGAAACAAAAAGTTGGTTTTTTGGAAAGATAAATAAAATTGACAAAACTTTAGCAAGGCTAACTAAGAAAAGAAGAGAGAAGACCCGCAAATGAAATGAAAAACAAGCTGGAGTAGCTATTCTTACATCACATAAAATATACTTTAAAGCAAAAACCATAAAAAGAGATAAAGAAGGCCACTACATAATGATAGAAGGACTGATCCATCAAGAAGACATAACAATCATAAATATGTATG
>NW_007734438.1:46653-48150 GCF_000696425.1 Galeopterus variegatus
TTGAAAATCTGGAGGAAATGGATAAATTTCTGGACACATACAAGCTACCAAAACTGAGCCAAGAAGATATAGAAAACCTGAACAGACCAATAACAATAGAAGAGATTGAAGCTATTATCAGAAGGCTCCCAACAAAGAAAAGCACAGGACCAGATGGGTTCACTGCAGAGTTCAACCAAACCTTCAAAGAGGAACTGATACCAATTCTCTACAAACTATTCCAAAAGATTGAAACATAGGCCATTCTCCCAAACTCATTCTATGAGGCAAACATCACCCTGATACCAAAACCAGACAAAGATACATCAAAAATAGAAAACTACAGGCCAATATCCTTGATGAATATAGATGCAGAAATCCCCAATAGAATACTAGCTAACAGAATACAGCAACACATACACAAAATTATATTCCATGATCAAGTGGGATTCATATCAGGGTGCAAGGTTGATTCAACATATGTAAATCAATAAATGTGATACACCACATCAATAAAATCAAACACAAAACCCATATAATCATCTCTAAAAAGCATTTGACAAAATTCAACATTCATTCATGATAAAGACTCCCTATGAGTTCGGTATAGGTGGAAAGTATCTCAACACAATTAAAGCCATATATGATAAGCCCACTGCCAATATCATCCTGAATGGTGAAAAGCATTCAGCTTTTCCCTTAAGAACAGGAACTAGACAAGGATGACCATGCTCACCACTCATTCAACATAGTGTTGGAAGTACTAGCCAGAGCAATCAGAGAAGAGAAGGAAATAGAGGGCATCCAGATTGGAAAAGATGAAGTCAAACTGTCCCTGTTTGTGGATATGATTCTATATATTGAACAGCCTAAAGCCTCTACAAAAAATCTCTTAGAGTTGATAAATGATTTCAGCAAAGTTTCAGGATACAAAGTCAACACACAAAAATCAGTAATATTTCTATACTCCAACAGTGAACATGCAGAAAAAGAAATCAAAAAAGCTAGCCCATTTACAATAGCCACCAAAAAATAAAATACTTAGGAATAAAATTAACCAAGGATGTGAAAAATCTCTACGAGAACTACAAACCACTGTTGAGAGAAATTAAAGAGGACACAAGAAGATGGAAAGATATCCCATGCTCTTAGATTGTGAGAATTAACATTGTGAAAATGTCCATTTTACCCAAAATGATGTACAGATTCAATGCAATCCCCATCAAAATTCCAATGACATTTTTCTCAGAAATGGAAAAAACTATCCAGACATTTATATGGAATAACAAAAGACCACACATAGCCAAAGCAATCCTGAGCAAAAAAAAATAAAGTTGGAGGCATAACACTACCTGGCTTTAAACTATATTACAAAGCTATAATAACCAAAAGAGCATGGTACTGGCATAAAAACAGACACACAGAATGATGGAATAGAATAGAGAACTCAGAAATCAACCCATACACCTACAGCTATCTGATCTTTTTTCTTTTTTTTTTTTTTTTTTTTTTTTTTTT